>NW_027449397.1:0-18373 GCF_964194025.1 Convolutriloba macropyga | reverse complement strand
AACTATACTATCCACGAATTATATTTATGCTTACCTATTTTTATACAGAATAATATTCTGCTAACAAACACTATGTATTTTCCAGCTTTGTACTAGACTGACATGTACCCAAACATGGACCCGGTAAACATTCAGTATTTCTACTAACACACTTCCCTAACCCGAACCCGTGTGTATATCACCGAAACTAAAGTCATTCAAAAAGAACATCTATATTTAAACATTAATACTTATAATACACAAAAAGTACAAAACATATCAATTTAGAAAGTGTTATTATCATATTCACCTAACCCAACCCCCAACCGTTAAAAACATAGATTACAACAAACCTTAGACTGCCGTTCACCAGATCGATCACACCATATAACTTTTCAAATATATGAGATCCCAAATTCTCAAAATGTATTCACACCTTCAACGACAACAAATAATAAAATAAATAATTTTTAACAAAACGGTGAATACTATCTTCATCATCAACATCTTCTTCCTTCGTCATACATATCTCCTTCATACATCTTCTTCACATACCTCCAGTTACAACCTCCTCTCACGGTCACTATCACCTTCCGTTCACCTCCGGACACATCCATCTCCAACACAGGCCGCCACCACACAAATCCACTGACAAATAAAACAACAGATGTCAAAGAACAAATAAAACAAAGAAGGCAAGCAACAAGTAATAGCAAGTAACAAAAAACTACTATAAAACAAACTGGTTATGACACTAGCCCCTGAACCAATCGCTAATGATTAGTCATGGTAATTTAATGTAAACAAAATATCAAAACACAATAAAACAATAAACAAACGGTATTTTGATGTTCACAGGCTTGGAACTGGAATGGACGATTTGAAGTTAATTGAAGTAAAAAACAATAAACAAATTTCAAATAACAAATTGAGATCAAATAACAATATCCTCTACGATTGAGGACTCACGGAATGGAATAGACAATTTGTAGAAGTCAACATTAATAATAAATAATAAAACAATAGCTTATTACAAAATAATAGATAATACAAAAAAGGGAAAAATAAAATTAATACTAAACAGGTAAAGAACAATTACTAATATTACAAAACACTAAAACGAATACGAAATAAAAAATAATGAGTTCAACACAAACAACAAAAATATAAAGGAAAAGAATAACTTCCTCTTTGTAAATTGGAATAACTTCCTCTTTTTAGAAGGAGTAACACAATAATAATCCAGAACAAAGCCAACAACATATAACACGGTTGACAACATAAAACACTGTTGACAACATCGTTCACCTACAAGAACTATTTCACACATAAACACGCAAAATAATAACCAAATAGTGATATAACTATGCGTAACAATCCAGTATGAATAGGGTAACAATCCATTCGTTGTAACAATACGTATGTAACAGCTTACATGTAACAACCCAGACAGTAACAATCCAGGGTGAAATGATTCATCACCTGAAATATACAAATATAATTTAGTTCAAATCGCATTAAATCGGTCAAATGACCTTCGGCTAATTAAACAATTTCACAATGACATTTTAATAAATGAGACGTCATAACCCGAACCTACGTCATAAGCAAAAACGGACGTTAAAAGACGGACGTCATAGTCCTCATTACCGACAAAATATCTCATTAGTAAACAAATAAATCATTTAAACAGAAAAAGGATTAAAACAACCATCTTCAGTAGCAAGATGAAGAGACTTGAACAACAAAGTACCAGGACAAACGGCTCCCAGGCAGAAGCAATTAGTAACAAACACCAAATGTCAACTCAATTAACATTTTCCACCCTTACCAAATGGTGATTAACAAAATAGATCTAACACGATCACTAAGGTGTTGAAGTAGACATTCAAACACAACACCATCCATTAGCACAAGACGTTGCTAACAAAAAGACTAATTAACAGTTTGCACCATTTGCACCATTTCTGCACCATTTAACGAACCTCTAGCTCTTTAGCACCAAACTTTCAAAGGATTTACAAAAACAAGCAGATGGAGTCACCATCTTCAATGAACACCATCATTGAACACCATCAATAAAAAACCTACTTGAAACAAATTACATCTATTAGAATAACTTACCTAATTGGTATTGGTAACTTCCTAATTGGTATCTTACCAAATAGCAAAACGATAAGGTCAGTAACCAATCAAACATTCCAATAACTCTCAAACATACCAATTACAAGAAAAATATCGTGACAAGAAAGCCAGAATATCTTCAAAAGACACTTATACATCAGAGGGTAACAATCCAAAATACTAATTACGACCAGAAAATTAGTAAAATTGGCAACTTCAAAAACCAAGAAAGAAAAACGGAAGATATGAAAATGTCACCAACATTGTAGAGAGCCCCAAACAATTGAGTAAAAATCACAACTCCGATTTTGTCTTGTACAAATCACAACCTCTCTCGAATCAGAAAAATTTTCTCATTTTCTCAATTTCTCACAAATTCTCTCATTCTCAGCTAAGCTGATCAGAAAAATTAAAACTAAAACCAAAACTCCATTCCAAATTCGACACAAAATCTTAAAATTATTCCAAATTCAACAATATTTCATTGTCAACTCTCATTTATAGAGATAATATCTTGAATCGTAAACTATTTCAAGCCTCATTCGTAAACAGAATAAAAATTTCAATCGCATCTTCCAAAAATCTAATTCTCAGTATTTCTGAAATCATTCGAATCCAATTTGTATCAACTGTTTTTAAAAAACCTTTTTCACACCTTTATCAACTTTCTACCGAAAACAACTCAACAAAACAGGTGAAACTGAATTACCTTAATTTCTTTTCAGAACGACTTATACATCATTATAGTCACCATCATAATGAAACACCACCTATGTTGTCAGTTTCAGAATTTTTGAATTCATTTAGTAAAAATCAACTTGTCATAAGAATATCAGTCCAAATAGACAATTTTATTGAAATTGACTACCCACCTGGCAGTCATATACATTTTGACGACGATAGCGTTCAACTAACAAATTGCAAAGTATCACCTCAAAATTATCTCTTTATCATAGAAGGAATAACAAAAACAAAACAAGAGATAAAATTCTTTTGGGGAGAAAAACATTTTGATTTACTTAAAAACACAGCACCGTGTACGGAAACAATCACAGAATTCGAAGTACTGAAACAACAGATTAACCCTCAAGAGTGTGTAAACTTGAACGAGTTACACACAGTCTTTCTAGTAGTTTTAAAAAAGGAAGCTATAAACCTTATTGACGACAGAACAAAGAAGTAACAACAGGAATGATACCACTCATTGTCATTGTCACCTATCACGTATCATTTTAACTGTCACAAAATTTGATAATGCGACACCGCTAAGTGTCAGTTACAACAGTAAATAACTGTCACTTTTCAGTGAAGCATTGTATCTAATTTACACTAACATTCACACTAACATACACAAACACATAAAGAACAGATAAAATTAGTTTCAAAAATTGATTTCACAGAAGCATTGATAGCAACATACTTACTATTATGTAAAGTAATATTTTTCTTAACTATTTTTCTCGTACCGTGTATCGTAGTAATTTCAACGTATCTAGCTATAGTAACCATAACGGAAATCATTCGAAACCGTAGAGTTGTCTATGCAAGCCCACCAGTACAATAATCACACCCCATGCATGAAATACACTCTGATATATTCCATATATGCAAATCTAATATAGATATTATAGAACTAGAAATATTTAAATTTATTAAGATTGCAATTATCATTTAGTTTTTCATACGATTGTGTTTAAATCTAATAGAATATTTTCTATATCTATAAAAATTGATCCTATTCCTGATATTGAAGAATGCATCTACTATACACTACACTAACAAAAATTCTATCTACAAATAGGATTTCCAGAAAACTCTCAATTATACGGTAACGTTATAATATATCAATTAAATCCCAGACTAGACCATAACGAAATTTGGATAACAAACCTATGAGCACAAACACATACACGAGGACAAGAATTAACACCACTCATTATTTTACAACCACCATTTTTTAATATCCACCCCACGGACCTGGCTCAGGAGCATAACAAATAGCCCGCAAAAATTGCGTCATCAAATAACAATCAAAGTAACAATCACCCAGAAAGACCACACCAAAACGAAGTCACAGATCTAACAAATATTCAAACTTCAATTCAAACGAAAACCCGTATACTGTACGACGGGAACGACCGGAAAGAAGAGAACTTTTAAGAGCACGACGTCGATCGTCTTTGTCAATCCCTACACAAGACTCAACGTTAGTATCATACGGTTCAACAGACATAGAATCTAATATAATAAGACCTTTAGAAACAGGACACTCAGAACCACCAAGTAGAACAGGAACACCTACACTACACAATTTTAGTCTCAGTTAACCAAGTGAACACTCAAGTGTCAATACTGATCATACACCAACACCATCAGAACTAAAAGCAAATCCATTTTCCCACCGACATTTTCACAGACACAAGACTTTAACTTTGTTCAAGAACATTTTCGAGTACAACCATTACATTCACCTAATAGTTCACTTTGGTCAGCAACATCACCAACAATCCACAAGTACAAATACGACACCAGTAAGAACAAATCAAACATCATCATCAAACACATCAGTAAGCGTACCAAGAGTTGAAATTCCAAACACTTTACAACTCCCGAGAAATACAGCATTATCCCCATCATCATTTATACCCGACATTAGATTACTCTCAAGCCATCCAGGACGAGTTAGATCGACCCCCATACTTTTTTGTAACCCCCAAACTCAAAGTAGAACAAATGAGCACACATATCTCTTCCCATTAGATCACAAAACTTGGAATCCACCCCCACCGTTATACGGACCTACCAACCTTGGTGATACACTAACCAATAGGTCAAGAAATAGACTTACAAATACTTTAAATCTAACACATCGCCAACGCAACGCCGCACTTAACGTTCTAGCGACACCATCTCTTGAACTTAAATTTAACACAACGATAAAATATAACACTATTTTTAATCATCCATTTCACGCTACAACACCATCAATAGTCACAACCACAATCCCAGCACCTTTCATCTGCATTGAATTTATATACAAATTCGATAGATATACAAAACAAACCTTAAGGTTTGCAACATTTTACAATCCACATACCGGTCTATCATACACATGAAAGCTATTATACTCATTTTATCATTAATAATATATATATATATATATATATATATATATATATATATATATGAAAGTAGAAACAAAAATACAAATGGAAAATAGAGTAAAAAATGAAGCTAGACAACGCATTAAAGACCGTATCAACGAAAAAATGGAAATACAAATTCAACGCTTCAAAAATAAAAACAACACAAAAAATTACAATACTATTAATAATTACCACACATTTAATCCACAAAAATATGATAACCTCCAACTTTATGTATTCCAACACAATCATACTAACACTTCTCCAAGATATATCAATAATACT
Organism: Convolutriloba macropyga; assembly: GCF_964194025.1. NCBI lineage: Eukaryota > Metazoa > Xenacoelomorpha > Acoela > Convolutidae > Convolutriloba > Convolutriloba macropyga. Next base: position 12,839 of record NW_027449397.1, on the reverse strand, counting down.
AAAGTAGAAGAATCAAATAACACAAAAAACTAATCAGACTACGAAGCTATGTGGGAAATAGCTATCGACAAATGGACACGAAATTGGAATTTCTATAGAGAACGATTAACAGATAGTTTACTAAATAAGTTTGATATGAACAATAAAAGACAAAAAAGACAAACACAAATAGACTTTGTAGAATTAACTGGACAAAATATTAATGGCTCCGCAACCGGACCACAGGATATATTCATAGAACACTATGATTGTGATGCAGAAGATATCACAAATGTCAAATACTACGAAATAAACAAAATTAGCACATGCAAATTCAAACAATCAGATCTCGATATGACAAAAACAGAGTACAATACGTACACCAATTAACACGACAAACATACTTATGGGCGAAAAAAGTCCCATGTTCACACAATAACTTTGACCAGTTAATATCAATTGACACAGAAGGAACAGCGAGATACAGAGTTACACCATACCCTGTAAAAGTTGAAACAAAACTGAACACTATTTCACCTGAAGAAATAGTACTAGACAACATGTTTAGTGAAGCAAGTTTGATAGAAAGTGGAATATACAGTAGAGAACAATTAATACAAGAACAAAAACGAGAGTTATTACAGGAATACATGCGAGACCGCGAAAAACCATTACAGGAAGCTACATCAGCAAACGCACAAAAATTACTAGAACTTGAACAACTCGGATTACTCCAATCATACAAAAATTATGAACAATCACTAAAATGGTTAAAATATCTAAATATTAATGGATATAACTTCCAAATCGACCAACCTAGTGTAAACTAGAAAGAAATTTTTGATGGAGCATGGCTAAAAGAACAAATATTATCAATCTTTGGTTGGCAATGGTACATCTTAGAAAAAATGGCAATCATATACGCTATGATTAGCACGATACTATTTTTGACAAATCTTATAATAAAATTCTACAACGCTTTTGCAACCCATAAAGCAATTGGCAAACAAGCTAGTATTACAAAAATACTCTTAACAGGAATATTTGGTATCTTCTCACAGACATTAACACAACTAGTAGCACAAATTCAAGAAGAAGAACATAGTCACGATAGTGATGAGAACTATTCACACTATACCAAACATAATAAACCACGGAAGAACATTTTTCGCCGACATTCGTCAGATATAACACATATATCAGATCACAATGACAACGACAAACCATCACAAGTTTATATTGACACTAATTATAAACACTATAATACAACCATTCGCCGAACAGATAAGGGACTACAATTACGAACAATAGATTCACCACCGAAGAGACAAAAACCACCATTGCCAGAACGAAAATACAAACAAGAACCATCAAAAATTGAACCATTAGAAACAATAACTGAAAACAAGCTACCCATACTACCACCACAATTAATCACTCCACCACCTGCATATCAATGTTTAGCAAATAATGTATCTTTTAATACACCTCAAGCAACATAACTTACCTCACCACATATAACACCCGTCCCTAGTGCGCCTAACTTACAACAACAATCATCAACCTTTCAGGGAAGTTCATATGAACCTCCTATAAGTATTAGTAAAACAACACCGTACAAAAGTCCGCAACCCTCATCCACATCAACAAATCAACAAAACATCATACCATCAGTAAAACTAATAGAAATACAAAACCCTCCACCTATATATTTCAATCAGTTGAAACTAGCAGCTAATAAAATGCATAACCGCAGTCATAGCTTAGACATTCTGAAAAATGATGACCAACCACATACGAATGAAGTCACATATTTCGACACTCATTCGGCAGATACATATGAAGTGTAAATCTGCACTCAATCACGAACAACGTTTCATATATACACCTGTAACAATCAATTGTAACTAATACAAAGTTAAGATTATAAAACAAATTGAATTACCTTTCAGTAAACAACAGACCAAATGGCACACAAAATGGACTATGAGCCCGAGAACCCATACCGAGCAGATTTGCCCCTCAGCTACAATGTTGAGGAAGGAGGACTAAGTTCCGGATCAGGACGTTCAAGTCCAGGAACAATTCGTGATAATGCCTCTGATTGTAGCAAGGAAACAGAGGATCGTTTCGACAACCCGAACGACAGGATAACAACTATGAGAGTCGAAGTGGAATGCGCCACTTCCGATCAACACACACAGACAGCGTTGAACCAACCAGCACCCAAAGAGATTGCTCAGGTTATAAAAGAACAAGTGACAAAGAGAAAGCAAACAGAAAAACGTAATCAAGATTCCTTTTCCAATAGAACAAATGTAACAGAACAAGGAACTAGTACTAGCATACATAGTTATCAGAATAACAGACCACGTAACGATCACACGTTAACCAGAGTATACCACTTGCCACCTTTACCTAATTACCCACCTCCAGTACGACCACCTCCACCAAGCGATAACGAACACGAGTTACCGCAATATCACGTTCAACAACGCATATCACATAGATATCCATCACATATTAGACCGAACAATTTACGCTTCCCGTACAACGTAACACCCCGAAGCAACAGCCGGAAATCATTTTTCCACCAATTTACTAATGAACAACCCCCTACAGCAACAGTCATGGAAAAAATATGGTTTCAGGACAAAGATCCCCGAACACTGAGCAATCCCCATAACAGCAACTATAACCCATTGTTAAGTTATCGTAATTGATTTGAAATGCCATTCGATTCACGGGACTATAACTTTGTAATGGCACCGTTACACAATCTGAAAGACCGTATTTCTGAATTTTTCCCACCATTACCCTCTGAGAACACGAATAAAGCTAAACGTAGCACCAAAAATATGGGACGCGATAAGTACCATGGGACAGCCTATCCAATTTTGAAACAATTTTACAGTCTCACAGAACGTTTTTTATACGACTACGACTATGAATTTCGAATACCTATAACTTGCACATTTGATAATCTTGTAGCAAAGGCATCACAAGACCTTTCCGCTTACAGCGTTTTTGACCACCAATTTTTTCAACTAAGCTTCAACTTCCTACATCCGACACCAAAGGATGTCCAGAACAATAAATACAGAGTACATGAAACAAAGCTAATTCAAAATTTAATATACTATACGTTTTTACGCGACAAGAACAAGATCACTACGAAAAGTTATATACACATAAACGATCAACTAACGTCACCCTATTTTCTTAATTCTGGATACAAACTCAAATGGGAATACACAATTGGAACACTCCGTAATTTCGACCCTGTAAAAAATTACTATATCTTCCAACCTAAGGAAGCGCCCGAACGACCGCTCATCGTACCTATAGAAGCCTTAGAACCGTGTGAAGAATATCGCACTTACCATTTGAAAGGCAGCGTAACAAACAGTGCTGTCCTGAACAGAATACACTTTAACAATGAACGCAAGACTTCAGATATCGAGAAAGAAATACGCAACTCGGTAAAAGCATCAATAACAGAAGTGTCACTAGAGGAAATAACTGATCTAGTGGCATATTTTCTTTCAAAGGATGATCACTTCATCAAAGAATATCAACAATATAGGGATCGAACAAATCACCATAAACAAACAGAGAGACTATAACAAATTCTGACCTGTAACAATCTCCAATGTAGTAACAAATTTTGTAATATTCCGAACAATTGCTTTGTAACATTGTCACGAATCCTTATTGCTATTCATCTGACTATAGATGTTCCTCTGCATATTTCACGGGCAATAAATATTGTATAAATGTTAGTTAGAATTCTCCATTTTGCAAACAATCCTTAAAAGTGATTGAACCCCATTCATACCATTACAACATTTAATGTGTAATAAAATCTAAAAAACATAATTTTTTTTTTACCATATCTTTCAACCCCTATTCTTAGTTACTTGTATACATGTATATATGCAAAGTTATCCATAGTAAGATATATGCAATTTTGTAAATAAAAAGAAAACAAAAATAGAACAAAGTATTAGCAATAAGTGGAATGAGTAACACAGTGCTTAATAACACACTATAGTAATGTGTACTCACACACATGCACAATTCTATACTAACATAGATTACATGCAAAGTCAATGACTAACATTATGAGTCAAAACATGACAATACGATTAAAATAACTATTCGATTTAACATACAATACATGTAAAATCTTACAAAACAGAACATAACATATTATAGACTAGGTATATAGCCTGCAGTCGCCAATACTGTCTAGACGAAAATAACAAATGGTAAAACAAACAAAATGTTAAGATTGTTCACAATTCGAAATTTTCACATTTCAAATTTTCATATTTCAAAATAATGATTTAAGATATACTATGCAATCACCTGTAATACACGAGTAACAACTAACATCTATATTTGTAACAAATCCTATGAATCCTTTTCCTTCAATAGAAAAAAGGTATTATTTGGAAGACTGTATCGTATCCGGCGAATCTTTTAAACAATGATGAAGTAACCGTTAATGGGAATCAGCAATTGGGACATTTTTGCATCTACCCATTATAAAGAAAGTAAGCGAGATCTGTAACCTTCGAAAAATTTACAGATACGACAAACGCAAAAACTAACATTGAACAATAGTAACTCCACAACAGTAGAAATATGACAAAAGAATTCATCAGAACAAATAGCATCAGAATAACTACTGTTTTCAGGAGACATCAAGAAACATAATACATGTTCATCTTCAATAACATAATATAAATTGGCCAAAAAAGTCACATGTCACTAATCATTTCCATGATTGTAAACAGAAACTTCGATTAACAAATAAAATAACTACCCTCGATATCTTCGTCGAATTGCATAATAGCAATTTTGAAAAACTCTTCCAACCGGAAGGGATACTAGGTATTATATGTAGTAACACAGAACACTTATTAAACACTTTAACAACTAACAATATTAACCAGGTAAGTCAGGTAAGTCACCGGTTATCAGGAGCGCCACAACACATCGACATTGGAACTGCCCAAAAGGATCTTCACCCACTGGACGTGGTACTGGAATAGATACTTTTGTGTTTGTTGAAACCGATCATCAAGCAACACACTCAAAAAAGAAAGAAAAAAATCTTCATAGAGATATAAAGAGAAATCAACCCATAGTACAGAAGACTTTCAAAAAACTCTAAAACCCGGAAAGATGGAGTCAGTGATGACTTCCAACAAAAGGGTTTAGAGACTTTACTTATGTTAATAAATATAAACTAGAATACTCAACCATGATTGGTTAAAATTATGGAAATAACTTTGCTTTTAATGTTTAACTGTTTACCCGTTGGTAACACAACACGCTACCCCTTTAGTCGGTACCAGTCAGACCTGATATAATAATAAAGTATATCTCTCTCTCTTTACTCCGCTCCTGTTTTAGTATTGAGATATACGTTAGACTTTAGCATTTTCGCCGGTGCACTGTCTCCTGAAGCTCAGATAGAAGAGTAACAGACTGGAGATCTAGAACTTTAGTTAGTCAGGTAAGCCTTAAGATTGTACTATATTCTTGAGACCCCATAGGACAGAAGTAGAGTAACCTCTCAAGGTAACCCTGCCTCACCACACGTCTTATCAGGTATGACAAACATTTAGCCTTTGCGGCACACGCTGAGGATTTTGCAAAGCGGATGAAGATTAAATCAAACATGCTTGCCAGATTGTCGGGAACGGATTGGGGTCACGACAGGAGAACGCTGAGAAGCACCTATGTGCCCAAGGGAGGAGCTATTTCTGAATACGCTGCCGTAGCATGGCACCCATGGATGTCGAGCACGAGTTTGGAGAAACTGGAGTCCGCACAGAGACACGCAGGTAAAAGGATTTGTGTTCTTCCTAAAACAACACCATAAGACGCCATTCTAAAGGAATGTGATCTTCCTCCCATGAAAACAGGGTCCATGCAGCTGGCACTGACGGCATACGAAAAGTCTTTACGCCTGGAAAAGCTCAATACAAGAAAAAAATTGCCTCCCAAGGACCCAAACGGAGAATAAAGAAGCCAGACTGGAGGAACAACGCAAAACAAGTGTGGAACGAGATCTTCATTGAAAGTAAACCTTAGCCCTTTTTCTCAAATTCCGAGCCTTGGAAACAACCACTGGAAGTAGTGACACAGATGGTGCTCACTACAAAACAAGCTGAAATAAATGAAGTAAAACTCAAAGCCGTTGAGTTCCTGGACAACCTCGATACACGATTTACCACCTTTACAGACGGGTCTATAGTAAACATTACAAGCGACGGTGTAGCCGGTTGTTTCATGGAGAAGACAAGATAAGTGATCTCGCTCGCGTCAGGAGAGAATTGCTCCACTAACAAAGCAGAACTCGTATCCCTGAAGGAAGCCCTGCATTAACTGAGTACAAATGAGGTTACCAAGGCAAGAATAGTGACCGACTCTCTGTCCTTGGTTCAGAGAGTACCAAGTTTAGAAAATATGGAAAAATGGAACAGCTCGTTTACAATTCTGTGAACTATACTCCCAAAATTTCTTAAATGTTTCTCACATTGACATTTTGTGAAAACTGCTGACCTTTTCTGCTGGACCAATTGCCTTGTGTTTATTTAGATACACAAACAATTTCTCAACATAAAACGGGAAATAAATCTCCGATTTTTTTAATATCAGTCCTCATATCATGATCTGGGAATTGATATTGCCTGAATCTCGAATTGGGAAAGACCTATAATTTAGAAGATTGAAATTTTATTAAGAACACACTAATTAAAGTAGAGGTAAAATTACATTAACGGAGTTAAGGTAAACCGTTGTTAAGGTGAAATTAAGTTTTTTTAAAATTACTTTAACTTTAACTTTTTTGTAACGTTCTGCAACAAAATTATTGAAAAAAATGTTAGAGCTGCTTAACAAAAATGAACTCTCCTTCAATACTCGATGAACTAGACAATTCAAAAAGTTTGATCAAGAAACCCGAACATTATTTTTTCAAGGTGACCTTCGTAAATGGTCACATTTCCTCGCCTTCCCATCCTTTAAGAAATCGTTCTATAGCCGAAGAGCACTCTTACTGAAAACAACACAAGGTTAAAAATTATGTCCAACATTATTTGACGTGAAATCAATTTTTCTCTCGAGCCTAAACAGAGAGCTTCATATCAAGTTTACCATCGTTAACGTAGTTGAAAGACTTGTTTCACGAAAAAATGATGAATGATCATTTTACTGGTTCGTTCTGTCCACAATAAGTGTGAATAGCTAGGTAAGCCCTATAAAAAGTCAAAAAAGAGACTCCACTGCCCTTCGGTTTTTGAAATCTAATGTTATATACAACTTTTCTCTATCGAATTTAGACGTTTCACTGACTCCAGTCACAATAGTTGTTAAATAGGGCTCAATTAAAATACAAATCCATTTGCAGTAGTAGGCTAAGCAGGATCATACGCCTAAAAGGCGTAGAAATCATGATCTTACAATTAGAGCAGCGACAAATTAAACGTTTTTTTCATGAATTAATGGTTAAAAAGCATTGATTACCTGTTAAATTGCAGCTGGTTCTGAATATTTTCATGAAAGTCAAACTTACGGCTAAGATTTTGATCAAAAGGAAACTTAAATGCAGGAGTTTACCAGTTCATGAAATGGCTGCAGTGTATCTTGACAACGACGGAGCTAAGAAATAACCTAGAGACATGAACTTCACCAGCCGAAAACAAACAACAATCTCTTCAGATTAAGAAGTGGCCATCACCCAGAGCTAAGAGACTGGAGAGCCAAAATAGGACTTCTGGATGAAGCAGACAGCGGCTGCCGACTCTACAAACTTGCAAAAGAGACGGTCCAACACATCATGACTGATTGCCCAGCGATGAGACACTCCTAAACACCTGGAGTTTTTCGTGTCTGAGAATATACCCAGATGAGGCAGTGAAAATACTCAGTAAATGGATAGAAAAGATAGAATATATCCCGACTGAAGCGGAAAGTCCGGACCCGAGGACTGCATAACACGCACACACACACACACACACACACACACACACACACACACACACACACACACACACATCAATAATATCAGTCCTCGTATCATGATCTGGGAATTGATTTTGCCTGAATCTCGAATTCGGAAGGACCTATAATTTAGAAGATTGAAATTTTATAAAGAACACACTAATTAAAGTAGAGGTAAATTTACATTAACGGAGTTAAGGTAAACCGTTGTTAAGGTGAAATTAAGTTTTTTTAAAATTACTTTAACTTTAACTTTTTTGTAACGTTCTGCAACAAAATTATTGAAAAAAATGTTAGAGCTGCTTAACAAAAATGAACTCTCCTTCAATACTCGATGAACTAGACAATTCAAAAAGTTTGATCAAGAAACCCGAACATTATTTTTTCAAGGTGACCTTCGTAAATGGTCACATTTCCTCGCCTTCCCATCCTTTAAGAAATCGTTCTATAGCCGAAGAGCACTCTTACTGAAAACAACACAAGGTTAAAAATTATGTCCAACATTATTTGACGTGAAATCAATTTTTCTCTCGAGCCTAAACAGAGAGCTTCATATCAAGTTTACCATCGTTAACGTAGTTGAAAGACTTGTTTCACAAAAAAATGATGAATGATCATTTTACTGGTTCGTTCTGTCCACAATAAGTGTGAATAGCTAGGTAAGCCCTATAAAAAGTCAAAAAAGAGACTCCACTGCCCTTCGGTTTTTGAAATCTAATGTTTTATACAACTTTTCTCTATTGAATTTAGACGTTTCACTGACTCCAGTCACAATAGTTGTTGAATAGGGCTCAATTAAAATACAAATCCATTTGCAGTAGTAGACTAAGCAGGATCATACGCCTAAAAGGCGTAAAAATCATGATCTTGCAATTAGCGTAGCGACAAATTAAACGTTTTTTTCATGAATTAATGGGTAAAAAGCATTGATTACCTGTTAAATTGCAGCTGGTTCTGAATATTTTTATGAAAGTCAAACTTACGGCTCATTTTTTTAAAAGAAAAAAAACTTGTAAAAAGAGTTTCGCGAGAATTAAAAAACTCCATTTAATGGCCCTTTAGGCACGTTACAAACTCCTGGAAAATCTAAAGCAAGACTAAAAGTTGTTAAAATCAATTTGATGTACGGTTCTCTTTACTTTGACGTCTAGAATGCCTTCTGGTTAGATGCGGCTCTTTCGTGGGCCTCAGTAGTGCACCTTTTCTAGTCATCAAAGAAGCTAAAAATTCTCATGAACACGCTAAGACTTTTTCCTCATTCTCCTGTTTACTCCAGAATTACCTTAATTTTTCAGTAAATTTTACCTGAAGCTTTTTACCTGATTTGGTTCAGGTAGTTTTTACCTTACCTGAACTTTACCTTAACACACGTTAACTCACCCGAAATCTACTTTAATTTTTAATTTCGTTAGCTTTTTGCAAGGTAATTTTGCAAGTTTTTAACGTAAGTTCCGTTAATTTTACCTTAATTGTTCAGGTGTGTTTTTCGGTTAAATTTAAGGTAGGTTCAAGTAATGTACAGGTGGTACCATCTTAATTTTGCTGGTAAATTTCAGGTAAATTAAAGGTAAGTTAAGGTAATTTCAAGTAAGGCAAAACTACCTGAATGTTTCAATTAAGTTAAGGTGTTTTTTTTTGGGTAAATTTACCTGAACTTTATTTAGTGTAAAATGGGAGGGCCGAAAAGGAAGAGAACCGACCAATGCTTTGATTCAGAAAAACTTATCAGAAATATTATAAAGCTATGAGAGATTGCCATAGTCGTGAACTATGTAATTACCCAAACATTATTATTGTATTGACTTAAAGAGTGCGTACTACGTTTGCGTCTTTTGAACAGTATGTTGCACATTTTTAGTGTGATATATCCAATTAGTTTTTCACGCTCTCAAATTTTTTCAGTCACTCAATGCCGCTAGCATACTATTAAAAAAACACTGAATTCCTATCCACATCAACGATTACAATTGATATTAGTCCGGCAGTGTAATTATTTAAATGGATTTATTATTTGAATATTATAACAGAAAACTTGAGTTAAATTCAAATTATGTCGCATATCTCAAAGTAAAAATTAATTAAGTTTATAAAGTCAACCCAACCAGTAAACAGTAGTTCTAATTCATTTTCCAAATTTAAAGTCACGCCATAGTTTTTGTGGAATTGATTTTCTAATAGCATAAATTGTTTTTATTCCTCGGGCCATTTTTCGTAAGATATGCTTCACTTCTTCTTGAAACGTTAAATTGCTGTCTATGTAAACCCCTAAATATTTTACTTCAGGTTTCTCGTCTATTGGAATTGAATCTAAAATTATCTGTTCACTGAAATCTTTTCTTTTGCTCTTACCAAATATCATGAATTCAGTTTTAGAGGTTTTAACTGTGAGGTGATGTTCATGAAAAAATCGAATTTTTCAAAGTTTGTTTTCATTTTGCTCTAACTTGATTTTGCTTTTGTCAATGGAGGTATCAAAAGTTAAAATAACGGTATCGTCAGCATATTGTATGAGTTCAGTTTCATTGTCAACTCTTGTTGCCATGTCATTAATGTACAGATTAAATAGGAGCGGACCAAGTACTGTTCCTTGTGGTACACCTCTATGAAGTATTAGTTCATCTGATATGCAATCATGTAGTACAAAGGATTGGCGACGGTTTGTAGCGAAACTTCTTAAGAGATTATTTGAGCTCTCATCAAAACCTAAGTTGCCTAACTTGATATCCAAAATGTCGTAATTGATAAAATCAAAAGCTTTTGATAGGTCAAGAAATGCTGCTGTGCCAAAATTGTTAATGTCAGTTTTGTTTCTGATGAATTCTGTGCAAAAAATAGGGAATCGATGGTAGAAAACTTTTTCCTAAAACAATACTGATTTTTACTTAGTAATTTGTTGTCGTGAAGGTACTGACAAATTTGATCCCTCAAGATGATTTGAGTGATCTTAGAAAGGCATTTGGTATTGGAAATTGGGCGATAGTTGTTAGGTTCTCCGGGTCATCTTTCTTGTATAGTGGTACAACATGTGCTCGTTTAAGCTCATTGGGGAAGCAAGATAATTTGATGCAGTAGTTCACAAGGAAATTTAAATGAGGAACAATGACAGAGCTTGAGTCTTTAATAGCCCATGCAGGAATGTTTGATGGTCCAATCGGTTTATTTCTCCCCAGTGCTCTTATTGCGTCATGACAGTCTTTTTCCGTTACATAGTGAAAGCTAAAATTTTTTGTTTAGGATTGCCGGTCCCAGAAGTCTGTAGTGGATGCTGAGGGCCTTGGAATTTCCCAAGTGTAGGGAAACGATAGTTCAACAGGTTAGCATTTTTTTTGTTTGGGTTACATAATCACCAAATACATTTTTCAAACTGTAGATTCTGGGTTTTGTTTTTTCAGAGTTTCTTACTTCATTTATCAGCATCCACTTTTTGTCACTTTTTGCTGCTTCAATAAGATTTCTATGAAATCTGTTGAAATTGTGGTCATTAGAAATACTGAACTGGTTTTTTAGATCAAAGAAATTTTCACAGTCTTTATCGTTCAAAAACCTATCTCGATCGACCATCAGTTCTCTTGATTTTCTAGTTAACCATTTGTCTGTTAATGTAAAAAAACTTTTGTCATTTCGGATAAAACATTTCTGAAGTGGAGCGCTTTTCGAAAGTGCTGTCGTAAAATTTTCAGTGAAAACTTGTAGCATTGAATCCAAAGTGTTCTGAACATACATTTTTGCCAGTTTTGTTGTTCTAGGCAGTGTTTAAAATCAAGTGCATTATAGTTCTTTTTATCGAAAAATTTTTTCTGGACTGGTACCTTTTTAGTTTGAACACGAAGCCCTAAAAGACTTAGAGTAGCAAAGTGGTCTTTTTTTTACTTTGCCATCACAAATTATAGTGTCGTTTATAGTTGAACAGTCAGTAATAATGTAATCAATAAGGCTTTTGGTACTCTTGCCCCGGTTTAAACGAGAAGGAATGGTTTGGTTCTTTATATGTAAATCATAAGGATGTATTACTGTTTCGAGCCTAGATCTTTCCAAGATATCTAAATAGTTAATGTTATAGTCGCCCAGAAGTATTATATTTTCGTTTTTCGTAATTGCATTATCAATTTTAATTGCAAGTTGGTCCAAAAAACCAGTGCCGTTTTGTTTATTGGGGTTATAAGTAACATTCACTAATAAGGATGGACAAGTTGGTATTTTCAATGAGACCCATACACTCTAAAAATTCCCCATAAAAAGATTCAAATCATTACGAATTTTTGGAGAAAAAACCTTTGGAACAAGCATCATAACTCCACCACCTTTTTTCGTTTTCGTTCCGGCAGGCGAAATACGGTCAGATCTGAAACAACAGTATCTTTCTTTTTCAGGATTGAAAACGTTTGTATCATCAAACTCACAAAGCCATGTTTCTGTGAAACGCAAAATGCAGTTAGGACCAAGATCTTGCACTAGCGTGCGTAGTTGTTCTTTCTTTCTAAGAATGCTTTGTACATTTAGATGATAAATTTTTATTTCCGACTCTCTTCTTAGAGTCATTTTGATAGACTCATTGTATGTTAAAACAGGTCCAGGGTTTGTTTCTATATCACCAGCCCTTAGGAGTAGCGTTAAGCTAATCCGAAAAAGAAATATAGTAATAAATTTACATCCTACAAATAAAAACCCTGTTTGTGGAAGGTACTTAAAAGCTTTTCCAAAGCCTTCGTCGAAAGTTTTTGTTTTGCTATGTAATGTAATTGCCACTGTTGACACGGGAATTCTCGAGGCGAACAGTAGCAAAACTAAATAAAGACATTTTGATTGTTGGGTTGACGAAAAGATAGTTCATGAAAAGATAG
>NW_027449396.1:0-10717 GCF_964194025.1 Convolutriloba macropyga | reverse complement strand
AACGAGTAATTAAGCACTGTTTTATATAAGTCTACCTAAGAGAAAAACACCTAAGAGTTGAAATTAAATAAATTCAACGCTGAATAAAAACATAAAATTTGTAAGAGCGAAGCATAAAATTTAGCAGATTAATGTAATATCTACGCGTTAAATACAGCAAAATTGAGCAAGACATACTCTAGTAACGCAAAATTTATGGATGGTTTACTCTCAGAAACACAAAATTATGCAAGATGAATGCTAAATTCAACGCAATATTGCACAACATATCATGCTTTTAATATTATGCAATATTAAGCTAAGAAACAAATATTTCACCGCAAAATTAGTTGAAATCTACGCTTAGAGAAGCAGAGATATGAAGGATCTACTCTTGGAAAAACCATTTTTTCCCTTTCAACGCCTAAATCGTAAGTCTTACCTAAACTCAACGTATTTTCCGCCAATTTTCAATTTTTGTGATTTTTAGCATTGACCACTTGGCCCGGTGATATTAAACGGTATCAAATTATAGCTACAAGCTGCTGTAGATTATGAAGAGCGCAGACTTTTTGATGTTTAGATCAGTGACTATGGCAACGAAGCTCATCTTAGTAAGCCCAACCTGTTTTTGGGAGAAGTTAAGAGAAGTTTTTTAGAAAAGTTTTGAAAAAATTTATAAAAACATTTAACTTGGTTGTATTGATCTTGCTTCACAGACCTTACAATAGGTTTTGCTCTTGATTCAGGAAAAAGCACATTTTCAAAAAAGTTTCACTAGCACCCGAATTTTTGTTTAACGCAAAAAGTTCTAAAACCTATCACTAAAACTCCCAATATGTTTCTGAGGTTGAACACGCCAATGTAGAAGGAGGAGGGATTCATTATCTCAAGTTTGTTTTGTGTTATCATCTCTATGTTCCGATCCATCGCTTACCGAAACATGCGTGGTTACCAGAAAGTGCTAAACTCCGATGCCAAAAAAGTTGAACTGCTGGAAGTTTGAAGTAATTTTAAAAACGCATATACGAATATATTATGCTGAATCTGATTGCCTGATTAAAAAATGAAGCTTTCTCGTTTCCGTCTTTGGCAATTCCTCTTTCTTAGACCTAACAGGTATGCGAATCAATGTGATTCTCATGTTGTTGCTGTTCGATCTTTTCAAAAATTCTGGTCTCATTTTAGAACTCATTCAAACCAGTTAGCACCAGTTGCGGTCTTTTCATCATTTCTAAAAACTGTAACGATAAAATACAAGGAGAATAATTATTATATAACATTTATAGGTAACGCAAGTTCTTAAACTCCGAAATCAACAACAAAAACTGGAAAGAATTTAACTCAAATGAAGTTTTTTTCTTTAACCAAAGTGGCAATTAGTTTTGCAGGTTTTTGTTATTCGCTCACTGTTGATGACACCGAATGGCATAATAGAAAGCTCACTTCCTGAGCCTTTTCTCAACTAACAACTTTTTTGTCGACTTTTTGATTAGTTGTCTTTTGAACATTAATGATACTATTAATATTACCATTAATGTTATTATTACTAATATTGTTATTATTATTATTAGTGTTATTATTATTATTATTATTATTATTATTATTATTATTATTATTAATAGTATTATCATTTTTTTGTTATTGTTACTATTAATATTAATATTAATATTATTATTATTATTATTATTATTATTATTATTATTATTATTATTATTATTAATATTATTATTATTATTATTACTATCATTATTATTATTATTATTATTATTATTATTATTATTATTATTATTTTTATTATTGTTATTATTACTATCATTATTATTATTATTATTATTATTATCATTATTATTATTATTATTATTATTATTATTATTAATAGTATTATCATTTTTTTGTTATTGTTACTATTAATATTAATATTATTATTATTATTATTATTATTATTATTATTATCATTATTATTATTATTATTATTATTATTATTATTATCATTTTTATTATTATTATAATTATATTATTATTATTAGTATTATTATTAGTATTATTATTACTATTATTATTATTATTATTATTATTATTATTATTATTATTATTATTATTATTATTATTATTATTATTATTATTATTATTATTATTATTATTATAAATATTATTATTGGAGTTTCTTTTCTTTAAAACAAAAAAGTGTATTATAACCAATGTTAGGAATTCATTAATTTTATAAAAAGAATTTTTTGAAAGTTAATTTTCATCTTTTAAGATTTCTACAACTTTGATTCGGAATGAATAAATGAGACTGAGAAAAAAAGCAATGTTTCTTTAATTTCTTCTAAATCCAACCTCAGATTTTATTGTTAATTTACCTGATTTAATCATTCGAATTGTTAACCTTCTCATTAAAATAAAGTGAGAGAATTTTTTATAAAGTATTTAAAAGATTTCAATACGAAATTGTTAATTTTCAATGTATTGTTTAAAGTTGATTTTTATGAAATCACATCAATAAGCCCAGCAGTTTTTTCCGAATTGTTGAAATAGATCTCTAAACTTAAGAAAGCGCGGATTGAATTTCTGTCAATGAATGTAGAGATGCTTTGGAAAACTGTCTTAGGCAGCTAAGAAAAGGTAGTTACTTTTTGCTCTGGGATTGTAAGAGAATTTTTCTCTGGGAATGCAATTCGTAAGACTAGTTCTTCAAATCAATTGCAGAGACCAAAACACAATGAAATTTAAAGACCAGTAGCTGGTATAGTTTTTCATATCACTGAAATTGGGGAACTTGCATAAGAAAAAAACAGCTCTACCCACAAATTACACTAAAACATCTGTTTTGTCTGAACAACAAGAAAGAACACAGATCAGATTGTCATCTTTTTTTTAATCTTCGGCAATTCTCTTGTCAACATGAAAGCAAACCCGCAAACCGAAAATGGAACACGAAGCTGAAGGCGGAGAAGAGAAAAATAGTTGGAGAGTTATAGATTTCCACTTCTAAAAAATTTCAGCGCATATGAGAAAAAAGCGTCAAAAGTTGATGGCTGCAAAAAAGGGCAGGAGAGAAGATGTTATGATAAAGAGCAGGGAAGTGATAAAGATAATTTTTGAAACTTAAAGTGAAAAATGGAAGGAATTTTTTGTCAGGAATAGATTTTTTTGTCAGAAACCATTAATTCGACAAATTTTAAAGGATTTACAAATAATAAAAAAACAAAAATTGCACATTCTTGGAGACACTATTCAGTTAGCAATTTGGCTACCGAAAAAATTGGATTTTGATTTGACGTTTGTCTTGATCTTATTTATTTTTTTCGTTTCACGTTTTGCATGTTTAAAACTAGTCAACAGATAAAATTTCCGACGACAAAAAATCTTTAAAAGCTACTATGGTGAAAAACAGTTGGATTAAACGTACACTGATTGACAAAGACAAAAGTTTTAGCTGGTCAAGCAAAAAATAAAACACCTATTTATATGGTTTTGCTTGTCTGTCTCCCATTTGGGTTATTGAAAATGTAGATCTACAAATTAAACAAACCAAACTGAACCCGACGCCGGTAGATAATCTAGAGGTATGTCTGAAATGTTAATTCACTACACAATGTTAGCAACAGAATTGGGTAGTTCAAATTCCATACTGATCCTAAAATTACTGGAATAGACGTCGCAACCATGATTAAATGGCTTATGAGCGGAGAACGCAAAGTAAGCCGAAGTAAACGGAGGCCGAAAATGATGTCAAAGTTGTTTTTATCTTTATTCCAATAATAAATTGTTTGGGCTGCTGTCCATGACCATTCCCATTTGTTGTTGGCCGACACCGACCTGCCAGGAACAATTTTGGAGCTGTATCACCTTTTTTGGATTGCATCGGAGCCGCCATGCTGAACGTCTAACCATTAACGTAAACTGAATAGACAAGTGTCAGATTCAAAATTGCATTATCCGTTTTAATAGGATTTAATTTGAAATCTAGGCAACGGGCCAAATCACAAAAAAAATTATTTATGGAAGACAGCCCGAGAACATTCTTGTTCTTCACTCAATCTGTGTATTTTTCTGTAACTCCTGATTCCCGGGGTGAGGTCGTAGAAGCATGAACCATGTGATCTAGACACTCAGCAGTCCTGACTCAACAGTCCAGACAAAAATTTTATGAAGTGAAATTGCGCGATATTGCGCGAATTTGGTCGAAACTCTGCGATTTAGCGCGACACATGTTCGGATGAATAAAAAAAATGCGCAACGGTTTAAACAAATCAGACATTGCAAAACTGTGCGACATTGAGTCATTAAATTTCGACTTTCGGCAACCTCCAACAATTTCCGATGACATCCGGCAACTTTCTCCCTTTCCCAGCGACATCGCCATCTATGAAGTCATCCCGCAACTTCCGCCCTCTTCTTCGAACCGCCGCCCGCCACATTCATCGACGCGAGCTCACGTCATCAGTGTGGAATAAAGTGAGCTGAAGATGGTCGAGGTGGAGAGAAGTTAGGGGAATTTGTGTGCAGATGTGCGGGTCGGAAGAGTTGGCAATGGTCGCCGAAGGATGCGGAAATTGACGGAAGTAGCGGACGTCGCGGTAAGTCACCGGAAGGTGCACGAAGTCGCCGGAAGGTGCAGGAAGTTGTCGGAAATCGCCGGAACTAGCCAGTAGTATGATCAGAATGATCAGCATGGTCAGTATGATCAGCAAGATCAGTATGATCAGTATGATCAGAATGATCAGTATGGTCAGCATGATCAGTTTGATCTGCATGATCAGTATGATCAGTATTATCAGCATGATCAGTATGATCAGCAGGATTAGTATGGTCGGCTTGATTAGTATGATCAGCATGATCAGTATGATCACTATGGTCAGCATAATCAGTATGATCAGCTTGATGAGAAATTTTGCTATAAATTGTTTATGAAAAACTTAGATGTTCGTACGGAAATTTGCAAATTTTGCAAAAAATGAGTGTTAACAATAGCTTTATTTTATTGGGTCTTAGAGCTGTCGAAATCAAACCAAACTTGGCATGGAGTAGAAAAAAATTTTGCGTTTGCTTTATTGTTGTAATGATGTTTCATCCTGCTTTATTTTATTTGTAGATTGAATTTGAGCCTGGTTTTTTACTTAGTGCTGTCTTCTCAAAAACTCCTATAGTTGTTTGTTTTTAACGTCGCAATAGCCGGTACTCAGCCCGAGTGCGAAAGGAGGAGGGTAAAACGACCAGAAAATACAGGAAAATCTCAAAAAGATGGTTTTTTCAATCAACTTGAGAAAATTTACCGACACTACATTTAAGGATTCTAGTTACCGGGTGTATAAATAGAAAATAGTTGATTATAAATAGAAAATAGAGGATTAAGATTCAAAAAGCCAGATCTGTGACTCGAATTACGGGGTAGCTGTTTTGACATAACAGACATATGAATCAAATTGTCAGAATAATGACTTTAGGAACGGGATGTATGATTCAGTTTATAAAGAATTATGATTCGAGGTAATACCATTAAAGATTCGAAACGTCAGATTTATGACTTGAAAGAATGTGTCACAGTTGCGAAATACCAGATCTCCTAATCGAAATACAGATATTGCGCAAATTTGGTCTAAACTCTGCAATTTTGCGCGACACATGTTCGGATGAATAAAAAAAATGTGCAGGGGTTTAAACAAATCAGACCTTGCAAAATTTTGCGAAATTGAGTCAACTATATTTCGACTTTCAGCAACTTCCAACAA
Organism: Convolutriloba macropyga; assembly: GCF_964194025.1. Lineage (NCBI taxonomy): Eukaryota > Metazoa > Xenacoelomorpha > Acoela > Convolutidae > Convolutriloba > Convolutriloba macropyga. The sequence continues at coordinate 5,000 of NW_027449396.1, read as the reverse complement.
TTTCCGATGACATCCGGCAACTTTTTCCCTTTCCCAGCGAAATCGCCATCTATGAAGTCATCCCGCAACTTCCGCCATTTTCTTCGAACCGCCGCCCGCCACATTCATCGACGCGAGCTCCCGTCATCAGTGTGGAATAAATTGAGCTGAAGATGGTCGAGGTGGAGAGAAATTAGGGGAATTTGTGTGCAGATGTTAGGGTCGGAAGAGTTGGCAATGGTCGCCGAAGGATGCGGAATTTGACGGAAGTAGCGGACGCCGCGGTAAGTCGCCGGAAGGTGCACGAAGTCGCCGAAAGGTGCAGAAAGTTGCCGGAAATTTCCGGAACTAGCCAGTAGTATGATCAGAATGATCAGCATGGTCAGTATGATCAGCAAGATCAGTATGTTCAGTATGATCAGAATGATCAGTATGGTCAGCATGATCAGTTTGATCTGCATGAGCAGTATGATCAGTATGACCAGCATGATCAGTATGATCAGCAGGATTAGTATGGTCGGCTTGATTAGTATGATCAGCATGATCAGTATGATCACAATGGTCAGCAGAGTCAGTATGATCAACTTGATGAGGTATTTTGCTATAAATTTTTTTATGAAAAAATTAGATGTTCGTACGGAAATTTGCAAATTTTGCAAAAAATGAGTGTTAACTATAGCTTTATTTTATTGGGTCTTAGAGCTGTCGAAATCAAACCAAACTTGGCATTGAGTAGAAAAAAATTTTGCGTTAGCTTTATTGTTGTAATAATGTTTCATCCTGCTTTATTTTATTTGTAGATTGAGTTTGAGCCTGGTTTTTTACTTCGTGCTGTATTCTCAAAAACTCCTATAGTTGTTTGTTTTTAACATCGCAATTGCTGGTACTCAGCCCGAGTGGGAAAGGAGGAAGTTAAAACGACCAGAAAATACAGGAAAATCTCAAAAAGATGGTTTTTTCAATCAACTTGAGAAAATTTACCGACACTACATTTAATGATTCTAGTTACCGGGTGTATAATTAGAAAATAATTGATTATAAATAGAAAATAGAGGATTAGGATTCAAAAAGCCAGATCTGTGACTCGAATTACGGGGTAGCTGTTTTGACATAACAGACATATGAATCGAATTGTCAGAATAATGACTTTAGGAACGGAATGTATGATTCAGTTTATAAAGAGTTATGATTCGAGGTAATACTATTAAAGAATCGAAACGTCAGATTTATGACTTGAAAGAACGGGTCACAGTTGCGAAATACCAGATCTAATAATCGAAATACAGATAGTGCGCAAATTTGGTCTAAACTCTGCAATTTAGCGCGACACATGTTCGGATGAATAAAAAAAATGTGCAGCGGTTTAAACAAATCGGACCTTGCAAAATTTTGCGAAATTGAGTCAACTATATTTCGACTTTGAGCAACTTCCAAATTATTCCGATGACATCCGGCAACTTTCTCCCTTTTCCAGCGACATCGCCATCTATGAAGTCTTCCCGCAATTTCCGCCCTGTTCTTCGAACCGCCACCCTCCACAGTCATCGACCCCAGCTCACGTCATCAGTGTGGATAAAAGTGAGCTGAAGATGGTTGAGGTGGAGAGAAGTTGGACAAAATTGTGTGCAGATGTGCGGGTCGCAAGAGTTGGCAATAGTCGACGAAGGATGCGGAAATTGACGGAAAAAGCAGACGTCGCGGTAAGTCGCCGGAAGGTGCCCGAAGTCGTCGGAAGGTGCAGGAAGTTGCCGGAATAAGCCGGAACTAGCCGGAAGTTTGATCAGAATGATCAGCATGGTAAGTATGATCAGCAAGATCAGTATGATCAGTATGATCAGAATGATCAGTATGGTCAGCATGATCAGTTTGATCTGCTTGATTAGTAGCATGATCAATATTATCAGTATGATCAGTATGATCACTATGGTCAGCATAATCAGAATGATGAGCAGGATGAGAAATTTTGCTATAAATAGTTTATGAAAAAATTAGGTGTTCGTACGCAAATTTGCAAATTTTGCAAATAATGAGTTTTAACTGTAGCTTTAATTTCTTGGGTCTTAGAGCTGTTGAAAGCAAACCAAACTTGGCATGGAGTAGAACGAATTTTTGCGTTAGCTTTATTGTTGTAATAATGTTTCTTCCTGATTTATTTTATTTGTAGATTGAGTTTGAGCCTGGTTTTTTATTTAATGCTGTCTTCTCAAAAACTCCTATAGTTGTTCGTTTTTAACTTCGCAATAGCCGGTACTCAGCCTGAGTGGGAAAGAAGGAGAGAAACACCACCAGAAAGTACAGAAAGATCTCAAAAAGATGGTTTGTTCAATGAACTTCAGAAAATTTACCGACACTACTTTTTATGATTCTATTTAACGGATGTATAATTTGAAAAAAGTGGATTATGATTAGAAAATAGTGGATAAAGATTCGAAAAGCCAGATCTGTGACTCGAAATACGGGGTACCTGTTTTGACATAACAGACATATGAATCGAATTATCAGAATAATGACTTTAGGTACGGGATGTATGATTCAGTTTATAAAGAGTTATGATTCGAGGTAATACTATTTATGATTCAAAACGTCAGATTTATGACTTGAAAGACCGGGTCACAGTTGCGAAACACCAGATCTATTAATCGAAATACCGTGTCATTATTTCTTCCGGGTCCGTGTATATAATGAACCGGAATGAAGCCCCCGCAGACGACGTTTTGGCGAGTCATAATTCTAATACCTCACCTTGGGTTCGGATATAGCCAAATGAAAACTGAATTTAGTTTCAAAAAGACGATATCACTGCTGAGGTGAGAACTGTTCTTCGGTTGATCGGCTTGATATCGGCCATTCTCAATTTTGGCCAGTCTTGATATATGCACCTGCAACAGTTTAATTGGCCTGTGGTATGTTATTGTTAACATGCAGAACAAAATTTAGGATAAACGAGAATATAATCTTCGAAAGATTAGAGGAATTTTTAAATATATGTAACATGAATTGACTTAATCGATCTAATTTATTCTTTGAAATTTTGGAGGTCAATCTTTGAGGTCGACAGTCACTTGGTGACTTTTAGTGATGGCTTTTTAATCCAATATTTGGGATAAAAATAGCAGGAAGTATATAACTATTCCACTAAGATATTGATGGTCGATGGTTTCTAAATGTATGTTGAACAATGATGTACGTGTCGTCTGATATCATATTTTCCACCAGAAAAAATTCTTGGATTTTAGGGAGAACAATTTTTGTAGTGGCAAAAATTAATTACACCGATTTTAAGAAGGCACCATTACAAATGAATTCTTGAATATTGTTTAAGTTTTGAGATAATCGCAGTTGCATTTGTTTTGTAATATGTTCCTTCACTCTCTGAACCCATCATATTCATTCTTAATAGTTGTCTTCACCAGCCTTTGTAAATGAACCTTCTCAATTTGCATGGCTGCCAGTTTCGGAGGTTCCCGGGCTGACCATCCAGAATATTGCAGTACTGAACCAGTGTAAATCCGTAGACTGTATATAGCCATTTTTACACTTGTACACATCATGTTCATGTCTAAATATAGCCTTAACAGTCTATTTTTCAGAGTAAAATTGCTATTCTGTTTTTATCCTGATTTTGATCTGTCCATTACTGTTGTTGAAGGCGCTCTTGGCTTCGGTGGAGACCTGCGCGGACTATCGTTTTTGTGAGTACCCAGAATACATTAGTTGTTCGTGGATATGGAGTTTACAGAAAACCATATTTTTCCTTATGAGAACAAGTTTTTTTTGAGCGAACGCTTTTCCGTGATTCTTCTCCAACACTCAACTCTGTTTCCTTTTGTCCGGAGATTTCTGAAGTTGTCTCCTTTTCATGGGGAGTGTTGTCCACTAAGTTTTGTGTATGGGGTAATTTGTTTTCCTTTGGGTCTGGAGATTCTGTTGCGGCTCATGAAACGGGTTTTCTTGTTCATTTGGCTGTATTGTGATTGAAGAGAACTCCTTTTGATAGGGTGCAACAAGTGGCTGCTTGCTGTTGGGGGGGGGGGGGGGGGTTGCTTTTTCGTATACCAGAGACCTGCCAGTTTGTGTTTAATGTTTGGCAATTTTGTTGGCTAATCTTACTTCAGGGTCCTTGTAATTTGTCTGTCTCGTGTTCTAGGGTCACTTGCGGGGAACCAGATCGGCTGGTTGTTTTCTTCTTTTTTATCGATAACCTGCCCAAGCCAGTTCAGATTAGCATGGAAGATTTTTCAGGTTGCCGGATAATGATGGTCTATTCGGATCCACGGTGTTTATGATGGATGTACCCTGGGTAGGAAATCATATATTATTTTGTCGAGCTAGAATAGCTGTTGCTTTGCAGATGTTACATCGTGTGTTGCTGAGTGGGGTCCTCTGCTAACTGGAGTCCTGACGCAGACTCGGGACAGCTTCCTTTGGTTCTTCTTTAGTTGTATTTTCGTCCTGCTCTTGGTCACTTTGGAAAATCTAGGAACTTTTTGCTTTCTTTGTCTGTGGAGCCCACTGTTTGCCTTTTTAATTCGAGTTCATCTAAAGGTACAGATTTAATTTTATCCCTTGACGAATCGGTACTACTTGGTTGGGTTTAGTTTGGTTGGGTTGATCGTTTCGTGGTGTGGATCAACTAATTTTTAATATTTCCTGCTCTTGACTTTGTTATGATGTGTTTTAGGTTCTTACATTTCTTGAAAATTTTTGCCTTTTGAATTAGCTATCGATTTTTTTCGTGGTCACCATGCCTCCTGGGACATATCAATCAAGCATGATTGTGTCGGATGCATTGCGTGGAAAACCTCCAAAAAAATTAGGGCTTGTGCCGACGAAACACCAGTCTTTATCTACACAAATACTTTCGTCAACAATATGTAAGTCGGTCCTTGCCCATTTAGGTGGTTGCTTATTACAATTCAATGAATTTGAATTGTATTGGGGCGTTGTCTTTTTTTACGACTTGAAGAGGAGTAATGATATTCTACAGGTTTTTTTTTAGCAGAAAGCAAGTTTGTTCATGA
>NW_027449395.1:0-27500 GCF_964194025.1 Convolutriloba macropyga | reverse complement strand
AACTTGAAAAAAATTAAAAATTCGCTCAAATTGGTCTCTGGTCAGACTAGTGTGCGCTCGAATCGGCCTCTGATCAGGCAAGTTCCTGACCATTGTCCAGACAAAAGTGCGCGCGAAGCCTTTGCAGACCATGCAATTCGAGCGCACCGGGAACATGTGTGAGCTTGAAACTCGTCTGATCAGGGGTCACTTCGGTCTGGCCACCTCGACCTGGGCTTCTTTCTAGCCTCAAAAAAATATATGTGGTCGAAGTAGCAGAAATATAAATAGCTTCCAAATCTATCCACTGGTGCAATGAATAGCTCTATCTCCCTCTCTCATTATTTCAAACGAGTGTAACCTATTCAATTCTCCCCGAAGAGTGGTTACAAACTTCGAAAAGAAACTTTACTTTGTGTTAGCTCAGTTGAATCACTCATTTAACATAGTGAAGTCCTCCTGCTCTTTGCAGAGCTAGCTACAACTTATTTTCACGACACTTGACCCCGATCAACACACTTATCAGTGTCTTGCAAACAATCAGATACCATTTGTGTTCATTCAACATTAACCCCTAGAGTTAGATCAAAATATCATACTTACCCCACCCGTCATATTTATTGGCCAAAACATCCAAGAACTGTTACAGAATTGGCAAAGCAAAGAATTATCAAACCATATCAAAATCTTTCACTTAAAAAAACAGAGAACACAAGAACTAATAAAATAATAAAAAAAAAAATACATGTACCAAGATACATGTATACGCAGAGATCCTCTGAAACAGTACTAGGATTTTTTCGTCCGACAATCTAATTTTTTTGCTAAAGATCAAAATTTTTTGACAATATACTTGTAACGCAATTGTAAACACTGCTACGATCTGAATGATTTTTGTCGCGCAGTAGTTAGCCGAAGATAAATTAGCATGTCTCAATAGCCCCAATAAACATTACTTTTAAAACACAGAAAATATTTCTCGTAAAAGGGGTTATTAACTGCCCTAGTACTTTCTAACCTCAAAAAAATATATGTTGTCGAAGTAGCAGAAATATAAATAGCTTCCAAATCTATCCACTGGTGCAATGAATAGCTCTATCTCCCTCTCTCATTATTTCAAACGAGTGTAACCTATTCAATTCTCCCCGAAGAGTGGTTACAAACTTCGAAAAGAAACTTTACTTTGTGTTAGCTCAGTTGAATCACTCATTTAACATAGTGAAGTCCTCCTGCTCTTTGCAGAGCTAGCTACAACTTATTTTCACGACACTTGACCCCGATCAACACACTTATCAGTGTCTTGCAAACAATCAGATACCATTTGTGTTCATTCAACATTAACCCCTAGAGTTAGATCAAAATATCATACTTACCCCACCCGTCATATTTATTGGCCAAAACATCCAAGAACTGTTACAGAATTGGCAAAGCAAAGAATTATCAAACCATATCAAAATCTTTCACTTAAAAAAACACAAGAACTAATAAAATAATAAAAAAAAAATCTCAGTCGAAATTGTTGTTGAACAAGTTCAAAAATTTTTCTAAACAAAGGCTGCAGCGCCACCAAAATCTGGGTAAGAGCAAGTCATTCCGCACTAATTTGTCAAAAAATGCGAAATGAGTGTGATTTTTACACGAATAAAACAACCGATTACTCTGTTTTTTTTACAATCCTAACTCAGAACTGACCTACACATGTCAACTAAGAATTTGACCTTTTTAATCCATGCTTTTTCATTTCCACAGATTAAAAATTAAAAACAACAATCAATCTTTACAGCCAAAACGTATCAACCCCAGATTCGGAATTTAAGATCTCATAGTCGCACACTAGTGCCTCTCATCAAAATATAATACCAACATTCAATATTACGAACTGAATACAAAAAGAATGTTTTGCAGATTCTGTTGGAGTAGGTCGCTGTCTATTCACAAGTTCAAACTATCCAGATTCCTGTTTTTGCCAACCAATGGACGTCTCAGCGGCAAGAAACTTTTTATCAAAAAATTGCACTCAAGTGCGTTTGATCATGACCATTGGTAGGTTTAAAATCGTGAACGACCTTTCTTTCCAACGAAAATTGAAGCCCGTAGAGATTTTTCTCGTCTCGGGGCTTATTAACAAACTATAGGTGAACCAAAACTAATAAAAATGGATTTCTTAGACTGGATCTCTTTCGCTGGTACTCTAATATTGAAGCCAAGCAACGGAGATTTTAGTTTAATCGTTTGATTCCGTATGCTTTCCAACTTGGAAACTTGGTCTATAAACCTTTTGACCATAATTGTAATTCAAACGCAAACAAAAAATTTACGGCAAATTTCCCTAGTAAAAATTCTTGTTATGAATGTCTTATAATCCACAAACTTGGATGGCTTCTACAATTAATAAGCCTCACACTAATTTTAGACTAAAAACCAGAAAACCTTTACTATAAAGATACACGCATCAAATGCGATATCGAAATGGAGTATTTTCCCTCAAACCACCAATAGGGCATTGTAATTAGCGCAACAAACGACCTCTGGCAAAATTTTGACAAACGTAGATCTTAGGCTCGCATGATTAAGTTTCAAAGCCAATAATTTGTTGAAAATCTGAAAGGTAATGAAACTAAAACAGGATATCCACAAAATGCACACATGCACAACAAATGTTTTCAAGAGTACGCCTATGAGGAATCAGCGTCGTCCCTATTCCAGGAAATAACAAAAGCACTCTTTAAATGTATTGATATGCTGCTATTGTTATGCTACAAAGTACCAAGATATTTTCATTCAAAATGTCGAAGATCTTTATTTTGCTCCTGATTAACAATAAAAAATTTTTGGTGACACTAATCCCTCCAAACCTGATATGCCTCCCTCGGTGTCTCATTACACAAGGGTCTGATCCGAAATCGATATTTTAAACAACAATTGTCCAAAGTGTACTCTAAATCTGAAATGTATGGAGTTTTCAGAAAAAATGAAAGGGTTTTCCGCAGTGCACCCATATGTCAAAACCAGTGCCAAAATTGAGTACGCGCTATTTAGTGCTTCAGAAATGAATCAGACAAGCTTAATAAAATATTGATAACCAAAATATGCGATCAAAATAGAAATCTTAATCAGACGGTTTTCATACAATTTCCATTTATAGGACATATTTTTTCAAAGAAAAGTAATACATTCGCACCTTCAAAAACTATAACCCCATTGTGATTTTATACGGAAAACAGCAAAAAACTTTTAAATCAATGTTTGGAACGAAGTCCAAGATATTTTCAAAAAAAGTACAATTTGTTGAACAAGGAACACGGAAAACTTCCCCGTGGTCTTTTAAAGCACCGTGCAAGGGGATATTTTCAATACAAAAATAAGATTTGACGCATACGGCAATGAATCATATCGTCTGACACCTTACCCAGTTATGGCGAAACAATATTAAAGTTTTCACACCCTATGATATACAACGCCAGTGTACCTAATTTTACTTCTCAAAGTGTTGGAATATTCAGGCATAGTAATTGAATAAAACAAAGTTCCTGGATAAAATGAAATGTAACCAAATCATAGATAAGGCATCAGAAAAAGTTGAATAGTCATAAGCTGTAAACTATGCAGTTCCTGCACTACAAGCTCAATTACAAGAACAATACTCACAATTACAGAAACCAGACACAGATTATTCTAACATATTACATATTAGCGCTAAAGAATTTTCCCTTCAATTCCTTGACTGGCACAAACCGTTCAAAAGAAATTCCTTCATTGGAATCATCGGACGCCACCGTATGTATCAAAAGAAGTAGCCATTGCCTGACATTGTTCAACTTTTTTCAAGGTCTCTTTGGCCGATTTTGGAGCTTTTTAAACACTTTTTGATTTAATAATCTACAGGGACTAAATGGCCCAGATTATCATGAAATATGGGAAAAAGTACGTAGCAGAAACATCCGTCTCAATTATGTGCACTTCACCGTAAACTATCGATTCACAGAGCGTTTTAGGCAGGAGTCCAAATACATTTTTGCACAAGTTAATTACCTAAATAATGTTCACCCGAGAGACTACTGCATTTACCAGAAAAATGATCCCTTTTACCTGCATTTTTGAATCCGCACATGTTACTCTTTTTAACGTGAACAACCAATCTCCTCACGGCAACAAAACCACAATTCAACACAAGATGCATTTTTTCGCTTTCTGCGACACAATTTCAACAAGACAAACCCCCTTCTACGCTTGAGTTCACGTGACTGGAACTTGAACACAAAAAGCCCCTCTCCAAACTGTATCAATTGCTCATATGTTTTCGAATCGCAGACTTGCGACGGCAGACCCGGAAACTTTGAACCATTTCAAAGTTACTTCTGTTTTTGTGCCACTGTTTGCAGCCACCCATTGCTCTATTCTCATCCCTATAAAATATTTGTGATGCAATGAAGGCGGAACAATCAATTTTATGTACAGCAAACTAATTAATTTGCTCCACCGAGACTGGATCAAAATGGTCATCTGGTTAGCTTCACAAGAGGAAAAGGAGAGCCTTAATCAGCTCCTTGCAATCCAGTCTTGGGCCCTCGCAGCTTGTTTTCAATAGATCCAGCATTTCCGGAGTTTTTCCGCAATACTCATAACCGCGCTACTGATTTTGAATTTGGCGTCCGATACATGCTCAAAAACAAGACGCACAGCTCTCACTTTCGAGAAAACTGCTTTCACAGAATAGCTTTTCTGAAAACAAACTGAAAAGTATATATTTTCTTTTCTTTCCTTTTCGGTGTATTTTTTTGGTATCTTTTCCCTGATTTATTTCTTAATTCTTAATTGAAGAATCAGCAACTTTTTCGCTCCTTTCTTCTGTCGAATCTTACTTAGAAGACATTATTAAACTTACAATATAATGATTGAAATGTTGTAATTAGATCACAGTAGCTAAACATGATGCTAACCAGAAGTTGATAAACCGACCGAAGAAGCTGATAAACAGACTGAAGAAAACTTTTATCAAATAGATGAACTAAAATCTCTTTGTGCCGCCGACCCAAGGCTCACAGATTACACCAATCATCCAACCAAGAACAAATTCTATATAGATGACAGTGAGAGACAGCTGAAAACGTAACAAGACAAGACGTTACACCGACCAAAACACTCTGTCACTGGCAAACTTACTGTACTCACAATTAATGGGATGTGGATCACTTACTGACGACTCTAGCACTGACTTCAATTTGCAGGGACTAACACTTTCACAGGGTTTTCAATTGCAATAATACATTCATTACAAGAACTCTCAACCCCGAAAGGATGCAACATGTGAATTTAACAGATTGTCTCTCCTCCTATTTTCCACCAATCACAGCCTGAGAAGACGCTATTTTCGACTGAACAGTAATCATTTGATTGTATATAGTCAGTCTAATAGTAAGACGCACAATGTAAATGTTCAAGACTCCGGTGTTGTATATATTCACAACAGCTATAATTGAAGTTTACCTTCAGTATTTTAGTGGGCCAATTAGTCAGATAGACATCGATAAGTCAACTTTGCGCGCTAAGAGAACTATCCTTAGCACTACGCCTTAAAGCTTTAAAAGGAACGCAATTAGGGTCTGCCTTTGTTAAATGATTTGGTAGTTGGTGTAAAAGATTAAATGGTGCTCTCGGAAAAAGGCAGCAGCGTTGCGTTGGAGTGACGCTGTTCAAAATTGGCTCATATAGTCACAATAAAAAAGGATTTTCACGGTGGGAAGGTATCTTTTGATGCCCCAAAAAACTCGGCTGAATGACAACAAGACCAGTTTTTTGTCTAGAACCCAACTATTGCTATTGCGAAATTTATAATTGAAGCACTGGAGGGCAACCAATAAGTTATTAGGAGTTCTTCATCTCCTATAATTATGTTCTATTGGAAACAGTGCGATTTTTTAAAGCCATTTTTTTTTAATTTCGTTCAGAAAATGCGTTGACAGCGGGATGATATTAACCTGTTTCAACCACAAAATCTAATTTATCTGCCATTGTCAGCATGGTTCATATGTGGGGGAGCATTTTCAGTATGGTTGATATGTAGGGGACCATCGAATTTTACATTGTAATACTGAGGGTAGAATTAAGTGACAAAAAAAATCCTACTCAGTTAATATCAGAAGAGAAGAAATTCGGGTAGCAATTAAAACTTTAGGTCCAAAAAACAACCACAAATGAAAAGAAATGTCACAAGTATTCATTCCGATGTGACAGCGGAGCTAAAAAAGAATAAATTTCCTTTGTAAAAGTTTGCAGCAAACTTCGCATGCTCTTCTTAACCTGAAAGTCGATGGCTTGAGACTTGAGTCCCTTGGGACTCTAATACTCGCTGAGCAATACAACCAGATGAGCAAAGCAATTAAGCTTTAGTTTCCTTGTTTGGAGTTTATATTTTCATTTCGAATTACAAAGAGTGTGAAGAAAGGAAACAAGAGCAGCACAGAGGGACAAACAAACAGTTGTTAGGATTGCTGCATCGTTTAGAATTAGGTCCTATTGGAAACAGTGAGAATATTTCAAGCTATTTTTTCAAAATTATGTAGAAAGCGCGTTGACAGCGTCTGATATAAACGTTTTCCCACTAAAAAATCCAATTAATCTAGAATCTTGATGATTTAAAGAGAATTCACAAAGTTAGCGCATAATAATGCACGAAACTAGTGCTAATTTTAAATTCTGATTGTAGCATTGAAGTTATAAAAGGAATGTGCCTTCTGTGCGTTTAATTTTGTCAAAACTGATAGAGCAAAAAAGTTGTACAAAACCAAATTTTGCACGAATATTTCTAGTATTGATATAAATTTCTTGACGAAATCCTTTGAAATCGTATGGATAACCTGATTTAGCACGTGGTTACCTTCAACAAAACTTTGATCACAGTATAGCTTTTTTATATTATTGCAACACACTCAGTTCAACCTGAACCAGGTTTAAAAAGAGAGCTACTTATAATAACAAGCTTCAGACACTTTTTGATAGAAAGGCAAGGAAGCCTGCATAAAATATTGAACAGTTTCCTCGACAATCTTCATTTTTTGCTATGCAGCCCGATTTTTTCTATTAGTCCACAATGAATCTGATTCTGATTTGAGGTCAAACTTGCTTTGGAACGCCATTTCACAGGGCCTGTCTTTTTTGTCATCAGATTATTTTTAACAGTGTTTCATAATTAACCAAACGATTGAAAACACACTGAAAGTTAGTAAATTGCACACTTTGCGCCAAAAATTCAGGACTATGTGCCAAATGAAGTAACAAGCTTGCATAGATTTTGACTGTGCACACACACGCACACACACACACACACACACGCACACACACACACACACACACACACACACACACACACACACACAAACATACACACATTCGGAAACACACACACACACACACACACATGCAAGCACGCTCAAAGAATGCAAACTCTCACAACTAAACACAACCAAAATCACACAAACACACACCCACACACAAAAACACACATTAATGCAGACTTTAGCAAATATATTCACAAGTACATACTAATAAAAACACAAACAGACATGAGCTCAAAAACAAACACACACGTGAGCATCCACGCGCCATAAACACACGCACACACAACACAAAGCAAATTCACTCAAACATCATCAGACTAACAATCAAACACACACATGAAAACTTAAACATATACACTGACAGACCAACACTGGGGTACATAGACAGACACACAAATGCATGGATATTCTTAAACAAATAAACAAAAACGCATAGAAAAACATACAAACAAAATGCACGTACCTGCTTACACAAAGAGGTGCACTAAAAACGCCGAAATACCACACACAGACGCACACTTAGAGACACACAAACGTACACTCAGTCACACATTTACAAACTTTAATAGATAGAAAAAAAATGCCTCCAAATTTACCAGCAAACACACAAAGACAAATACAGACAAACACATATATACAAACGCACAAAATACACATAGAGACGTAAACCAAAAAACACACAATGCCCACAGTTACTCAATATGAGCTTCAACCCGGACTTGCAATTCGGAACATTTCATCGCTGAACTAGCATATAATTCAGCGTATATTAAACATTGCATACCAGGTGTATTTAAAGTTTCCTAATACGCAGTTTATTCTCATTATGATTAAATTGAGGTAATAAGTTCACCCAGCTTAACTTATTTCTGCATATTTTGAACTATTGCACAGGCACCAAATTTAAGTCTGTGCAGCAGAATGTAATACTTGTGTTGTTTATAACTGATTTTTACCCCTGTAGTAAACACCCTCTTTAAACTGAGACGAGTTTAATGGTAATTACCACCAAGCACTCTTAGGTCAGTGGTTACTAATTGCTCAGCATTTTTAATGTTCCAAGTATCACCTGCGGACATTCGAATCGCAGAAAAAGGAAATCTTTTAGGCGGAGGTTAAGATCAACATACTAATTTTCGTGCGTTAATTTTTGATCGAATATTAAGGCTATCCAAAATGGATTGGGACATAATCAGAGTACTGCAACCCATAAAAAGAGAATGTTTGTAGACTGATTAAACGCCTGTGTCACCCATTGTGCAAGTGAGAGTGCGAGTTTACGAAAACTGACGTTACTTCAGTTCAGTTATCAAAAAATATCTCTACAACACTTCTGTTGCAGAGAAGAGAAGATCGAAAAGCTCTGATTTCAAAATTGTAGTATTTAGAAGTGTGCCGGGAAGAATTTCTTATAAGCAATACCTCTGCACACTCTTCCCAGCACACTTCAGAAAACTTGAATATATCAAAGGATATATCAAATGGCTTTTCGGCCGCCAAATGACTAAAAAAATAGGAGATTTTCTGAACAGGATTCAGAATGTTTTGAAAATTTTCTCATTACCGGGAAATGGATCACTCTCAAAGATGCTCAAAGCTGGCAGATCTTGTCCGATAAATTATAAAAGTAATCTGTTCATGAGAATTTTGATTTGGAGAGCTTTAACTTCTTTTGAAGGGCGCATCATCAAATGAGCTGGAGATATTGTTATCGTTTTTTGTTATTAGGTATTGCTTATAAGGCCCTTGAGACGGTAATTTTAGAATTGATAATGAGTACTATGAGATTTGGCCACATTTCCCTGCAAACCATTATCTCGCTGATTATTTTACAAATAAACTTTAGCCAGACAAAAGCAGACATAAACTTACCAATGCTTCGTTGTCGTATTTTTCGTGATGCTTTTGAGATATTTAGTGTACCATTGAAAGGCATTCGCAAAATTTGAAACAATGTATGCCGACGTTCAAGATCAGAACACAAATGATATATTATGTCAGCGAAAAATTTTCACGCATTTAATATTATTTACCATTATATCCGAAACAAATTATTGTATTCGATGCCGTTTAATTGTAACACTTATTTGGAACTTGTCGAAAGTATATTTTGATTCAAAAAACTCCAATTTCAACTAATTGTTTTTCTTCTGTTAATATAATTTTAACTATCAACTTTTAATTAATTATATTTTAATTGTCAATTTCAAATTTTCAACGCTCTCATTTGAGAACTCACACCGCAAGTACATTATCGGATTCTATAGAACGATTCTCCAATTTCTCCAATATTTATTTTGTTTGGAGATGTTTCTCTAGTTTGGGTTGTAAAGAAAAGTACTTAACTAAAGATTAAAGAAGATTTATTTAGCTAATTGAAATTAGTCTACATACCTTCTTCTTGCAGAGCAAGAGATGAAAATCAAAAAAAGTGCAGGGATGTTTTTTGTGGTAAAAATTGAAATTTTTTTGAATCTGCATTGATGATATTCAATGGCAAAAGCATTGATTTTTTTAGAAGACGCCCGTTAAATATAGTACGGAGAAAAAATGGCTAGCACAGTTTGTTATGAAACTAATTTCCAGGATCAATACGTTTGTGCGCCCCACCCTTGGTGGGTGCATATGATTTGCCCGGACGCACATGCATTAATGTTACATTATGATCTACTATGTCATCGCAAGTGCTCTGTAACACGGAGACACATAACGCAGTGGGTGACACTAAGGGAAAAAAATCCATTTCACCTTAATCTTTTTGAGATTATTAATAGGGATACTGGCTCAAATCACTAAATTCCTTATTTTAAAACAAAACACTAACATTTGAAGACGTCTAAATATAGTCATCAGAAGACGTCTAAATAGTTTTCTATCGGTCTCGTTTTTTCATTATCTGTACCGATTGTAACAATTGACTTCTCTCTCCTTGTTTTGGAT
This sequence comes from Convolutriloba macropyga, assembly GCF_964194025.1. Classification (NCBI taxonomy): domain Eukaryota; kingdom Metazoa; phylum Xenacoelomorpha; order Acoela; family Convolutidae; genus Convolutriloba; species Convolutriloba macropyga. The sequence goes on along the minus strand of NW_027449395.1, from coordinate 17,244 downwards.
GTGACTTCTTTCTTCATCGTTTCATTAAAAAAATTGACGCCATAACTCACTTTCAGGATCTGCTTTTAGTTTTCTGCTTATTAGAATTCTCTACAGTTTGCTATGAAGATAAAAACAGCGTTTGCTCCGATTGATATCTTTTGAGGTGATTAAACTGTCAACAGTTAAGTCTCCCGATAAGTTTTGAACATTTAATCATTTCCAAAGGTATTCTTTTCTAATTTAAGTATCTATTCAATGATGCACTTTTGTCTGACAGCTGTTGGCAATGTTTATTAAGCGTTGCTATTTGCAAGATACTTTTCAGCAGTACCCAAACAATAACAAAATTTTCTGGTTTTCTAATATATGGATTGTAAAATTGATAAAAACTGCAACTTTGTAAAATAAGAAAATTGCAATACTGGTGGGTTAAGAGAAAACTGAAAACTTTCTACAACTAAATGAAAGAAATACAATTATAGAATTATAATATTTACAATTATCCGAGTCACAACTCACAAATTGAAAAAGGATACAGTCGAATATCATGTTTACAGCCAACTCTCAAACAACTGTAAACTCTTCGTCCAATTTTAGGCCCCTTGCAGACTTGCAAAAAAGACCCTTGAAAAAAATCTAAGCTTCATCAGTCTCAATAAACGCCCTCCCACAAACGCCCTCCCACAACAAGTCAATGTACAAACGCCTCATTTAGAAATTTCAGACATTGAAGATGACGATCAATAAGCTTGACAGTGGTACAGTCAGCAGTTTCATTGAAGTTTTAGTTGCACAGTTGAAAATAAAATTACTGGGATCAAAATCTACTACTCTGCCGTCTTTAAACTCGAACGTTAACAAACCAGCCGCGGTCAGGCGAATTGCCATCTGAGGTCCAGATGCCGTCACCAGGAAGTTGATATCTGAACAACAAAATAGCTACAGATCAAAAAAAGCATATCGTCCAGAGATCAAAAGTTCAGTCTTCAAAAAGAACCCGAACGACCTATTTTGTTGTCGCCATTTTCGCCGATAGATTTTTCCCCTTCTTAAAAACCGAATCACACGGTTAATTTAACACTATCAGTTTTTTACTAGAGCAATATTTTTTGTAATTTTGAAAGTGCATTTGAATTGATCTCGTTGCAAGCTTTTGGTTCTAAACTCATATTGACGCAATATTGATTTCTGAGATGACTTTTGAGTCATAATGTTGGCTTTGACAAAATTTTTTTATTAAGTTAAGCAAGCTCATTATAGGACATTATAGGAAAAAACTAATGATATTTCTTTAGGAAAACAATAAAAAATACTATTGTTGACGCTGTTGATTCCAACTCTCATGAATTCTCCGTCGGCGTTCTCTATATAATTAAGTCGAGCAAACGAAAAAGCAAGTATACATCGTTGCTGCCCATTATCTCCATCGTAATTGTTGTCACATGACCAGATAAACTAAAACAATTAATGTTTTTAATTCCTTATAAATCAAAACTTATTAACAAACTTTCTGATTCTCACAACATTTTTCAGGATCATTACTGTTGCTGCCCCGTCCTCCCAGAGCTTTATGCACTCATCAACCCCCCCCCCCCCGCAACCCTGTTACAGAGCTCATTCCATTGCACAAAATTGTTCGTTATCAAAAATGAGCACGAATAGTATTAACCAACTAATCTCGGGGGGCCGGGGGCGGGGGGTACTAACGGAAAGAATCCAATTTTCAATGTAGTTGTAAATAATTGATCTTGATCTCTCATCTCATTGTTGTCTTTCTTTGCCGCTGCGAATCATTGGATTACAACAGAGGTCATTTTTGCGTTACTTGGACTATTTCTCGAAGTTGGTGAAATCATATTGAAAAAAATGCACACATCATAAATTTGTAAAAGTTCTATACATTAGTGTACCTGAAAAGTGTTTGTTCGTGGGGGATTACTGACCCAATCTCCAACATTTTCCCAAGTCACAACAATCCCAAAAGAACCATCAAAATTGTCATCCATAATTTTTGCTTTGAGGTCTGACATATCACTTCCAACCATTTCGCGGAACCAAACACGCGCAGACGACGCCCCTCTATCAGAAGGAAAGAAACAGTCTATCAAGGCAGCTGCAATTGTTAGCTGAGTCAAATTGGTAAAATCGGATGGCTTGGTGGGAAGAGTGGACCTGTCGTTACAAGGGAAACTTATGAATCCGCAACAGATGCAGAAGGTGTCCAGACGATATCCCAGATCGGTGAAAGGGTGTGAAAGAGAGAGCCGATCTGAGCAAGAACCGGTTTCAGGAAGCACATTGGTATCGTTACTGTCAGCTCCAAAATGCATAAAATCGTTTGTGGCGAAAAGAAGGGTGGATGAGGTGCTGGAAGGAATGGTGGAAGAAGTGGAAGTGGTAGAAGAAGTGATGGAAGAAGTGATGGAAGGTGTAGTGGAAGGTGTGGAGGAAGAGGTGGTGGAGGGGTTGGTGGAAGAAGTGGTTGAAGAGGCAGTGGAAGAGGGGGTGGAGGATGGGGTGGTGGAAAAGGAGAAAGAGGTGGTGGAAGGTGTGGTGGAAGGGGTGGTGGAAGAGGTAGTGGATGAAGATGAAGAGGTGATGGATGACGTGGAAGAGGTGGTGGATGAAGTGGAAGAAGTAGTGGATGAAGTGGAAGAGGTGGTGGATGAAGTGGAAGAAGTGGTGGATGAAGTGGAAGAGGTGGTCGAGGAGGTGGTCGAGGAGGTGGTGGAGGGGTTGGTGGAAGAAGTGGTGGAAGAGGCAGTGGAAGAGGGGGTGGAAGAGGTGGTGGAAAAGGAGGAAGAGGTGGTGGAAGGTGTGGTGGAAGGGGTGGAGGAAGAGGTGGTGGAGGAGGTAGTGGATGAAGTGGAAGAGGTGGTGGATGAAGTGGAAGAGGTGGTGGATGAAGTGGAAGAAGTAGTGGATGAAGTGGAAGAGGTGGTGGATGAAGTGGAAGAGGTGGTGGATGAAGTGGAAGAGGTGGTGGACGAAGTGGAAGAGGTGGTGGATGAAGTGGAAGAGGTGGTCGAAGAGGTTGTCGAAGAAGAGATATCTTCACAAAATGTTGTTCCGTTCGTTATTATGATTGAATCGTCTCCACTCTGGTCAAGCTCATAAGTCACATTATTGGGAACTGTTGTGCCATTGAGCCAATAATTGATAATTTGATCACTTCCGGACCCAGGAATCTCCCAAGAACCTAAAAATTGTTTATTTTTCAATGGCACTTTTGAATTGTGTTAATGTTTTGAGAACCGTGTTATCGCTATAGTATAGACACATGGCATGAAAATGAAGAACTATTGAGAAATATCTTCTTCAACTTACTAATAACAAGTTTTTAAGAACGGAATCTTCGTTAACATTTGAGTTAAGTTATATGCCATTTTTGAGGTTTTTGTTAAAAAGCATGCATGAAATAGGCAGTGGTTTAAAACCGAAAAGATGGGAAAAATATATTTTCCGCCAACGGATTTTTAGACTTTTAGACTGCAGTCATCTTTTCTGTCAAAAGTAAATAGAAAACTCTATTAAAAACTATATTTTGTCTGAATGTGGTTAATAAAATGGCCCTTGATTGGCTCTATTTTTTACTACACAAAACAATTTGCAATATCTTTTCCATATTACTGTTATCTAATGTGGTTTTAGAAATTCAGGATCCCTTCTTTTTTATTTAAAATTGACCTTCTGACTTCAGTCTTTCTTGCTAAAAAAGCACCCAAAATTGAACTTTGACTCATGGGAAAGATAATGAACTTAAGATCCAGCATTTTTTTCAAATTATTATAAAAAGCGTTCTCTGTTTTCAACAAAATTCTTAGTTTATTCTTCCACCTGAAGAAAATTTCTCAAAAAAAACTTTTAGACAGATACCACACCTGAAGAATCAGTAACTCGTGCCAAAAAATTGTTGTGCGAAAAGGCCATTTTTTCCGGGCAAAATTACGAAACTCGAAAAAGATGTTTCCTGGTGATTGCAATTTACATGCCTACAGCGGTTCGGCCGCCTACAGCACCGAAGAGCGGTAAATAATTGTTTAGTGAGATAAAAAAACACAAAATTTAAAGGTTTAGGATGGCACAAAAAACATACCTAAAATCAGATGGCACTGAGTGGTATTGTCTTAGTAAAAAAACAGAACTGAACATCTAATTCTCCTAAGGTCGAGCAGTCGATCATTACAAAAAAGAAGCATCCAAAAATGGAATAAACTTCCGCGTGAAGTCGGGACTATCAGATCACGCTCGAAGTTTAAACGAATGTTAAAACAGCATCTGCTCCAACGATTCAAACTTGTACCGTTGGAAAGGAACGTTGGTGGCTTCAAAAATTTTTTTTACCTTTAAAAAACAGAACCACTAATTTTGATTTTTAACACTGTACTGATTTTGTATATATAATTTTAAACTTGTAATTTTTAACCCCTGGGTTATATTTTCAATTTACCTGTTTAAAAAAATTGATAATAGTGCTGAGGAAAAATTCGAAGAGTCCTATCAGCTGGTCGAGTGCGCAAAAAAAATCACCCTGACATATTTGTATTATAATTGTTTTGCAATTGTTATGCAGTTGTCTGCGTATGTTTCCCTAAAGTTATTACGCCAATAATTACAAAATCGTGAAAAATTAATAAATAAACAATTTGGTGTTTGACAAAAGACCACATTCTTTATCCGTTTTCTTGTTTTCTTCTTCGAATTTGTGAAAAAAAACACTAGTTGAATCTAAAAACTGTTTGCAAAACTGTCTTTAAAAAGCTCAATTATTTGCCAAATGTCTTCAATGATTCCAGATTGTTAATCGCAATCACATATTCTATAACTTTGTCAACCTGATGAACTTGAAAGTATAACAAAAATACAAGAACCTCGCAATTAAATGGTTTCGAAAACCAAAAAATTCTGGAGAAAGAATTTTTTAGTCAAAGAGAGCATCTGTCAGTTTCTTAACAAATAGTCATTTCAATTGCGTCTCGTTCCAAAAGCTTGTATCGAATTCATACAAACTAATACACTGTTGAAGAAAACAATTACATTGCATCAGCTTTGTCTCAAAATCAGGGGACTTTCGAGCAAATACTTCTTGTATAAAACCACAAGTTTCGATTTGCTGGACCCTATTGCTGTTGCATAACGATGTAAATTTTTTCCAATGACTAGTCTTTGAAATCTGTTAACAGGGTGAACTGAAAATTGTAACAAAAAGACCTAAATTTCGCAGTTCAAAAAATTGCGAAAAAGTGAAGACCTCCACGAGACGATGATTTTGTGTCAAAGAGATAGTTTAATATCACACGGTTTAGCCGTTTCAATTTAGTCTGGTTCCAAAAACAGAATGTTTAGAAATGCAACAAACAAATAAATTGCTGAAGAAAAAAATTGATCCGTATCAGCTTCGTCTCAAAAACAGAAGAATTTTGACACCCGATTTTTTGAATAAAAATGGCAGTTTGATTTACTGGACTAAACTGCTTCACAACTCTAACCCTTAATGACTAAAACTACATCCAATGAAGACATTCAATAGCTTTGAACGTTACAGGATGTAAAGAGACTAAATATATCAGATTTTTCTCGAGAGTGATGGAAGTACAGTTTTCGTACAAAAAAAAGAGACCTTCGCCATTGTTTCCGCCTTTGCTATTTTTCTCATTTCGATAAAACTTAAAAAAATTGCAAAGCATACAGTTGCTACTGAAGAGTTTCTAATAAATTTGACAGAACGAAAAAATAACATTCACATCCTTATCTGTTTCCTTATGTGTAGCCTTAACTGCAAATCTGCTTATCTTGTATATCATCTGTGATAACATTTTCGTATAAAAAGAAAAATTTTTTGTCAGTGTTTTTGCAATTAAATTGAAGTTAAAATTTTTGCAATTAACGAAATTAATTGCAAATTTTTTTCTGCAAATTAACATATTTTTTGCAATATTTAAAATATTGCAATTCGATGGTTTGGAAAAACAAGACTTCCTGGAGAAAACATTTTTCAGTCAAGGGGAGAGTTTGTCAGTTTTTATCAGTTTGCCGTTTTAATTGCGTCTGGATTCAAAAAATTGCATAGAGTTAATGTTTAGTGTTGAGGAAAACAATTATATCGCCTAAGCTTTGTCTCAAAAGCAGAGGACTTGCTGGCAAAGACTACTTGCATAAAACCACATTTCGATTTGCAGGACCCCGCCTTTATATAACGATTACCATTAAACACTCTAAAAATTCAAATTGTTATATACGATAGCATACAAAAGAAACTGTATATTGAGAGCTTTTTGTGAATAATAGAACTAACATTTTCGTATAAGGAGCCACAAATCTTTGATAAATTTGTTCTTCACTATCTTTCAGTTCGTCATTTTGACGGAATTTCTGTAAAAATTGCGATGCACGCAGTTGCTACTTACTAGGGCCTTTTAAAGAGTTTCAATAATACGAAGTAATCACCTATATCTTCAAAAAAAGCCATTTTTGAAGCCATTACTGTAGTGTCCTTAAGGTTTAGGTAACGACTGCTATTCATAAGTGACTGGCTCCTAACGTCAAATTTCTTTAAGCACGCAATTTCAAATGACAAAAAACGCTCGTTTTACGAAGAAAAGTATTTCCATTTCCTTTAAATACGCAATTTTGATGTTGAAATGTTGAATCGAGTAAAGTACACATGCATTACGGAAATCTAGATATATTTAGATCTTTCGAGTGTGGTAGATTTTTGACAAAAATAGCAGCACGATTAGTTTTTTTTCCAGCTATAAAATGGCTAACTACTCTGAAATAATAGAAAGTTCTCGTATCGTTTTATCTCAAAAAATATCCAGCGCTTGCGGAAGACTTTTAAACACACGCACAAAAACACACACAAACACAAAGAGACACACACGCATACACACACACACACAGAAAGAGAGAGAGAGAGAGAGAGAGAGAGAGAGAGAGAGATGGAGAGATTTTCAAAGAATGACACGATTGAACACAGAACCACAAAAGGGCGTGAAAGAAAGACATGGATTATTCAGAATCCAGGCGACGAAAAGGAGCGCTGCACGTGCGCTTCTTACTTGCTATTTTTGAGGATCAAGATTGATCGGGAACATACCAATCAATCACTGCTATAAAAATAAAACTGTACGGCTAAAAGTTTTAGATTGCATTTGTTTTTTGAGTTCGTAAGTTTAGTTGGAAAATAAAAATTTGGAGGCAACGGGAAACTCGTGATAATCTAGTTAGTGCATTTTTACAGATTTTGAATCCACATTGAAACATTTATAATTTTTTCAGAAAATTTGGTACCAAACTGGCACTAAAAACAACTCTGACACCGTTAAAGATTGCGAATAAGAGATCTCGCATGCCCTTGACAAAGAGCAGAAAATTTCTAAAAGAAGAAATTTTTAGGAGTTACGAAAAGTTTGCATATAAATTGACTAAAATGATTTATAGTGTACGGGTGATCAATTTTTCTCCAATTTGTTCATTGAGATGATAAAAATCAAAAAAACAGAAACGCTTGATAGCATTTGGTTTGTCAGTATGATCTAAAGAATTTTTTACGCAATTTAAATTAAAAATGATCCAAATAAATGTTTTTTTTTGGTTTTGGGCAGATTTCGACAAATTTGGCAGAAGAGACAGTTATTTGCAGCCATAAAACATTAGAGAAAAGACAGCTTTTGCTGGAAACTTTTTAACTCATAGATAGGTTTTTTCAAAATTTCCAAGAGTGAATACAAAATTATGAATAAACGCGAAAGGAAAAAGGTGGGACTAGGAAGATCACAAGGAAGCAGACCCTTGACCAAGCACGTCATATTTGCTGGCGTTGCCGATTAGGATGGAGCGAAAATTTACCAACCAACCTTTGTAAGAAAAAATTAAGTTATACAGTTGAAAATTTTAGATTCCATCAATAAGTTCTTGAGATGGTAAGTTTTATGGGAACATAAAAACTGAAGGCAACTTGAAGCTCATGCGGATCTAAAGACAACACAATTTACCACACATTGAATTGAAATTCAAACCCTTATAACGTTTTTGAAAAGTTTCCTATAATGAAAAAACTTATATTTATATATATATATATATATATATATATATATATATGTAATATAATTATATATATGTAATATATTTATATATATATATATATATATATATATATATATATATATATATATATTAAGCGGGATCAATTTCGCTCCCCTTTTTTGTTAGGATGGTAATATTTCGGAAAAAGAGAAAAGTTTGAAAACATTTGAATGTCATTATGATCTAAAGCAATCTGTTTTACGCGTATTGATTTAACATTGAACCTACTAAAAGCATTTCAATTTTGGCAGAATTTTGACAAAAAGGCAGTAGAAATATTTTTTAAGCCATGGAATTAGCAAAACAGCCGGTTTTTGTGAAAAGACTTCTTAACTCATGGAGAGTGTTCCTGAACATGACACATCTGAACACATAGCAATGAAAGAAGTTGAAATATGTAGGTTCAAAATCACGAGGAAACCGTACGTTACCCCTGCATATCTTACTTGCTGATATTGCGATTCAAGACTGTGCATAATAATACCAATCAAACATTGTCAAAAAATTTAATCATTTATTTGTCTGATAGTTTTACTTTAAATCTGCGGGAAATTAAAAGTTTGGAAGGCATGGGAAAATCATGATGATTTATATCCAATTCCTATTTTTTCACAAAATGAAACAGTTGAATCTTTTTTGTCTCACAATTCAGTTCGAAACAGCTCTATCATTTTTGACAAAAATTCTAACAAATTGGCAGTACATTTTTTTTCGAATTTGGCAAATTTTCGATAAAATGGCCGCAGAAACATTTGTTACCAGCGATGATATTGAGAAAAAAAACACTTTTTGCGAGAAAATACTTTCAATTCATAGAGAGATTTTCTAAACATGACACAACTCAATACAAAACCATGCATAAAAATGTAAGGAAAAGGCGGAAATGAGAAATTCTCAATAGAAGCTTGGAACGTTACCCCTGCGTTCCTTACTTGTTTGAATTGTGGATCAGATGTGAGCAAAAACCTTAAAATGAACGATCGAAAAAGAGTTATATTGTTATGCGACTAATCGTTTTCGATTGCTTTAAGTTGTTTTATTTTCAGTTTGTAAATTTGGTGGAATGAGAAAAATGAAGTTGCATTCGAGAAGTAGCATTGCAATGGATACTTATTGAGTTTTGTAATGAATTGTATAGTTCACAGTTGACACAAGCTAAAGAACTGCTAAAATTTGCTGGAAAAATTTGCTTTTGAGAGAAATCTTTTTACTCATAGAAAGAGATTTTCTTGCTGTATAACTTTAGAGAAGCAGAATTCTCACTATTGAATCGAAAAAGCAGAGTGTTTTGGTAGAAATTTGCTAGAAAAGAATTGTCAAAATAATGCAACGAAACTCTTTTGAAACGAAAACAGTATTCAGCGATTTGCCAGTTTCTCAAAATCGAGAAGTTTTTTGCTACAATGTTTTTCTGGAAGTGACTACGGAAAAAATTTTGCGTATTCGCCACGCTCAGCACATCTATTTCAGACACCCAATAGGTCTTCTTATGAACATCCCATGTCCAAAAAGATGAATTAAAAAAGTTCGGAAAATAGTCCTTATTTGAAGACCAATTACGTATTGGTCATTTTAGCAGACAACACAAACAGACCAATCCAAAAATATACGTCAATAGTTTCAATTCATTATCTAGTGAACGATAGAAATCACATTTGTGCACCAAATACGACATATTATAGTCTAAGTGGCCAAAAAACAATTTTGAAAGAATAATGCAAGCAATGAAAATCGTTTTAAACCAACAGCTTATATAAGAACTTTTTGAGTTCTTAAGGATTTCTAAAAAAACGTTAAGCATACATCTGAAACACAAATGTTTAAGGGAATTATTAAAAGTTCTGCAGTACGGAATTATCTCGCCTATTTTCAGAGGGATAGAAGAGTTATGAGAAAAGACCTTGTTGACTTATAAAAAGAAGGTTTTTATCTGACAAAGTAATTGATGTTTACTATTAAAAATGTGTTCATTAAGGCTTATTGATGACCTATCATCCAAAATGATATCCTAAAAATTTTAAAAATAAAAGGAACAAGAATATCTGAGCAGTAATCGAGACTCACACTGAAAGCGTCCTGTAACTTTAGTTAAAAATTGCCACCTCTATTCAACCAAATTAAATCAGCACTGCAGACAAGAAATTTCTGCTACATATAAAAATGGTGCTAACACTAACGCTCAATATACTTGACCTGATGAAGAATACGTGATCGACACCATTAGAAAGATCAGAATGGCCTGCTCGAGCCTCGACATTCGAATTTTTGGTCGGATCCTAAATCCATTTTTTGGCTACAGTTGGATAATCTAAAGATTTTTTTAGCGTATTCAATTTTCCAAAAAAACGTAAGGAAATGCGCTTCGGAGCAGAAATCAAGACTTAAACTGTTTATCTTGTAAAGTTTGTGTATCCGAAAACTTTTCACTAAATGGATGTTTTAAAACATTTTCATTCATTTTGAAGCGAATCAACTTATTTGTGACATCGACGCTCAGATGTACCAAAATCTGGAATTTTCAAATTAAGAAGTGTAAAAATCATGCTGAGGCCAGTTTACGCATCCAGCTAAACATGGAAAGCAATATGGGTACATTGTGATAAATTAGAGCTATACTGTGATCTTTTTGAATGCGTACTTGTTCCCCCTTCTTTCTTGAACAAACATTAGTTCAGGAAGCAGACCCAGATACCTTAAATCTGTCCAAATTTTGCCGATATGGTTTCTAATGTTATTTTGGGCAGCCATGACTTTCACAATAAATTTAAAAATCACAGACAACCTTTCCTGCGAGTTGGGAGCTTTTTTCCGAAATGCTATGAAAGCTACGGCGTTATAGGTGTTTTTCAAAGAAGCGACAGGAATAGATTTATATTTATTCCTCCAAAAATTATTTGAAATGAAAAAAACATGGTGGCTTTTTAGCATCAGAGGCTTCAAGGGGAACTGTAAAAGAAAAGGAACTGCGGGACGGAAAAGGAACTGCAAAAATCAAAAAATTAACTGGACAGGGAAACAACAATTATAGGGAGTGATTATCCAGAAAGCAACAGTTTATTTATCGTAGCAAACAGAATTATTAACAAATACGAAGACACAATGTCGGCAAATCATCTCAAGTGCCAGAGTTCTGGATGAGATAATTGCAAAATATTGAAAAAGGTGCAATCTTAATCAGCACATTTGAATTACACTGCAGCACATATTTTTCCTAAAGCGCCTCAGTAAAAGACGAAAGAGTAGCGATAGATTTGTGTCTGTGGATATCAACAGTTGCTGCCAATTTCTTATAGTGTATGTTTGGAGGTAAGAGGAAAAATTTCTACACAACACAGAGGATAATTTTAGAGAAGTTTTACACAGAGTTTTACTGAATAGTTTTTTTAAATCACTGATATTTTTTTTCAAAAGACAAGCAGCTCACGGAAAAACAGTTTGTCTTATGAACAGTAGGAAGATATAAAAAAAAATGAAATTTTTTTTAAAAAAGTAAATAAACATTTAAAATCACGTTAGAGTGGTGAGAGTTAGTAAGAATTGGAAAAGCGAAAAATTTATTCAATATGGAAAAAATTATCTTATAAAACAGATTACAGTTTTTTTTCTTTCAAAATCATCTGAAATATGCAGAGAAAGAGAAAAATTTTTAAAAAAATCTGTAGAGAACAATTTATTAACTGTTAACTTTTGCAAAGAAAACAGAAATTTCAATTTAAGCAAATGTTTCATTCTTCCAGCGAACGTTTCATTCATCAAGCGAACGCTTCATTCTTACTGTACAGTTGCTCTTTTTTTCACAAGCGAACGTTTCATTCTTACTGTACAGTTGCTCTTTTTAACCTCCATGTTTTAAATTTCTTACTCATTACACGCGTTCTTATCAGATGATTTTTACCTAGATTAGATACATTATTTCGCTTGCTTTTACGAATTGCACCCTTATTTTTAATATTGTTCCATCTGTAAAAAAACAAAGTGTACATTTCTACCGCAATGCTATCCTTCCGATCCTTGGAGAAACTCTCTAAATGCGAATTTTATCGAATCTATGTTCAGCTTTTCAAAAAAGTTGAAGAAAAAGATGACCTTATAAAGAATTATGTTATACAATGCAGCACTTACATCGAGGAAAGGAGACAAGACAGTGATCAGGTAACATACAAAAAAGATCAGGAAGTACCACATAATTTAATTAACGAATACAAGGTGAGAACGTTTCCAAATTTTTTGTTCCAGAAAACACGGAGAATTTATTACTTGGAAGTAGTTTGGTTAAAAATTTGGTCAATGATAATTCAATAACGCAAGACATCTGCATTCACGGATATAGAGGTTAAACAACAAAGGAAAAGACAGCTCTTCTAGAAAAATATCCCAAGAAAGAACTTAAAACTGTTGTTTTGCAAGATAGAACCAATTCGATTTAAAAACAAAAACACCGTGATGTGAACGATCTATCAATAGATACATTGAATAAGTTGAAGTAGTGTCTCACAAGTTGAAACCCAAATCTCTAGTGCTAATGGAAATCCCACCAATCAAGTCATCAAATCATAACGCTATTGCTAAAGAACGAATATCTGCTTTCAACAAAAACCTGAAATTTATGCAAACTCTGCTAAAAATATGAATTTGAAATTATTACCCATTCACCAAATGATGATAAGACTACCTCAGTACAACTATCTGTTTTACGATGATTTACGTTTTAATTACCAGCAGTTAGTACCATTTTTAAAGAATGCAGTTGTAGGACACTTTCTTCTCACATCAAACAATATAATTGCATATGCCCAATATAGTCGCAGTTTAAACCAATCCTTTAATAGAAATAAATTTGACATTTTTAATAAATCGCATCGTAACGCGAGATGATGTATTATTTGTTTTTTGATATCGATGTTAAGGGAAGGCAGTTAATGGAAATGGAGAATCATTTTCATCATTGAACTTATTTTATCTTCCCAAACTGTATTTTCAAGAAAATTGGTATACGACAACTTTCATGAGGTGCCACTTTCCGTGTTAAACAAAACAAAATCGCGACCGCCATTTATTTTCTTTTCAAATTCTTTTTCCCGTATATTAAATATTTGTTTTGTCTTTATAGTTAAGGCTTCTATCATGATTCAATGTGCAGATGTAGAGCAAAACCGAGGGCCAGATCTGAAGTATGCTGATTGCGTTGAAACAGTAGGCATGTCTTTTAAGGATATTGTAAACATTTTCTCACTCAATTGTAGAAGTTTTGTTGGTCAGAACTCCATCTTAAATCAATTAAAGGATGCTTTGGGAAAAACACAATTTTTGGCTTTACAGAAGCATGGCTCCAAGTGAATGACGAGATCGGTTTTTGGGAACAACGCAGTAAAAATTTCTAATGTTTTGGAAAAGATAGGAATATTTCATTACAAGACAAAGCAAATTAAGTTGGTCTGCTGCTCAATATACATAGATCATTCAAACCAAAAGAACGTTCAAATTTTACCACCATCTCCGAATCCCGTTTGGAAAGCAGCTGGGTAGAATGTGAGTTCAATAAAAAAGTATTTGATAAATTTTTTGTACTACCCGACCAAACACCTTTCTGAAATGTTTCTGTCAGAACTTGCTCTGGGAATTGACTGTGCTGCAGCTGAGAACAAACAATAAATGTTGATGGGCGATTACATTATTGAGCTTTTTCAGAAGAACGAAAAACGAAAATTAGAAACGCTTTTTATTCCGTACGCGTTGGTGTCATGTGACTCAAAGATAGAGACAAGACAGAGTATCAACAAGACTGCCTTGATTGATTATATCATCACAGAAAAATTCAAAAAATATTTTGTTATAGACAGCATCTTGAATAGTGATCATTATGGAACAATTGCTATATTAGAAGAGAAAATGATGAAGAAACAAATGCCAATCAATAAAACTTTCTTCGACAAAAAGAACTATTCTAAAGAAAAGTTCCAGGAATATATTCGAGTTCAGATTGGATTCCTTTCTGGATGTCACAAAATGCTAACGAAATGATGTTTGAATTGTGTATCATATTCGAACAAGCAACAAATGTGCATGCAGCAATGAAATCTTGTTTTGTGAGGAATGATAAACCGAAAATTTTTCTGGATAGAAATGAAGTCCTATCTGGAAAAAAAATTTCAAATCAGAAAATGAAGCTTCCTTGTTAATAGACTTTTTTCTCTGAACACAGAAAAAAATCGCTGGAAATTTTATTCAAGAAGTTAGAGCAATGAAAAACAACGAATTGTAATTGACACTCTGCGTAACAGCTTCGGTGAGCTTATTACAAACGGAAAAGACATCGAAAACCTTTTGAACTTCAAGTTTTCAGTTTTGGGGGAATACTTTGGCGAAAGAAAAAAATTTGATAAAACATGGTTTTCAGCTGATACGGGAAATGCAAATAGATTAGTCTTCGAATATGTTACTTGTAAAGAAGTCCCTGATTTGATAAAATTTTTGAATGTGAACAAACCTTTGGGTCCTTCAAAAATTCCCGCATGGGCGTTGAAAGATGCCTAATCGGTCCTTGCGGAGCCTCCCTGTTTTCCGACAAAGGAGTTTCTTTTTGAGTCTTTGTTTCCGACTGACCTCAAAAAAGCTTTGGTCTCACCTATTTTTAAAAAATGAAACACAAAAGATCCCACTTACTATCGTCAAATATCAGTAACCGGCGCATTGGCAATACTTTTGATCAAATTGTAAGGAACCAAATTAATGAATATTTGATCTCAAATAACCTGCTGTCACCTAAACAATTTGAATATAGGAAAAAAATTTTCACAACAGATGCCATACTACAATGTAGGGAATATGTAAGAAGCGAAATGGATAAAAATAATACAGTTTGTGGAGCATTCCTTGATCTCTTAGAAGCATTTGACTCATTCTGACACGAAATATTAATAGAAAAATTGGAATGTTTAGGATTCGACGGAACATCTACACAATTGATTAGATCATATTTGAAAGACAGAACTCAAACAGCAGTTTTCTCAGGAAATGAGTCTGACTGGATTTTACTTAACAGAGGAGTGCCACAAGGCACTTTATTAGGACCAATCTTGTTCAACATTTATGTGAATGATTTCAATAGAGCTATTGATAATGACAATTGTCAAGTAATCCATTACGCCGATGACACTTTCGCTATTCTTCTCTTACTAATGAAAATATAGCCAGAAGTTATTTGGAAAAAAATATTGAAGAATTTTGTTATTACTTCTAATCACATCAATTAATGATGAACAATAAGAAGACTTATTATATCGTTCTTGCTCCATCGAAAAAAGCACGAATTCGGTCTTATCTCAATGTTAACGGTGTGGACATAGGAGAATGGTCTTCGGTAACATATCTAGGAATAATATTAGACCACAAATTGAACTTTTAAGAAGAGATCAAAAGAATACACTCTAGAACGGCGTGCAGCATCAAAATCTTGAAAGCTACAAGTAACTGTATTCCTATGAAAACTAGAGTAACACTATTGAACGCGCTGGTTTTAGGTCACATTCAATACTCATCTCTTATGCTTGTTGGTATCGGAAAAAATTCTCATGATAACTTTAGAAAAAAAACTTAAATGGGGTATAAAAGTATGTTTCAAAAGAAAAAAGTTTGATCGCTCGACTGATTTAAAAATAAAGAATTATGCCTGTTGAATTCCTTCTCAAATATCGATATATTGTATTTTTTATGATATAAGTTAGGAAACAATTACCAGCTTTTAGTAACAACAATGTATTGCAAACTTCCAACTGTAACCAGAATGCGAGAACGGGAAATATTTATCCGGCTATGAAAAGTAATTCGGAATTCCTCGATAAACCATTGAAGCTGCAAGCCATGAAATTGTCAAATGAAGTTCCATATGAATGAAGACAAAAAACTTGATAAGGTTAGAAACATCAAAGGTTTTCTGAAAGAATTCTATTTCAAGGAATACCTGAAGGACCCAAAGGCATTTGAATACAGAGATTTGTTGAGGGAACTTTTTTAAGTTTTCACTGTTTTTAGTTTTTTAGTATCCAATATATTTTTTCATCTTTTAATATTCCAATCGTTGTAAAACAAAATACATTCTTATTGTTTTATGTGTTTTAGGATTTGTACATTGCCATTTTTGTTGACACTTTTATGGTGTGTAACATTTTGGAATTCAATGTTTTCTTCGTTTTTTCACTGTTAAGCTGTCAAAAATTTCTCAGAAAAGCAGTTTTCTATCAGAAACCCTCTATTAGACACTGATAAAGGACGCTGAGAACAGTAGAGACGCTGAGTGGGCAGTCGAAAACAAAAAAAAGATGAGCGACAACCAATGCTTTCTGAAGGTTCAGCTGTTCTCCAGCTGAAGACCTCAGTGGAGTGTCTAGATATGCAAATTGCAATAACGTTCGAGTCTTGAGTTATTCCTGAAAAGTTAACGCACATCCAAATGGCAGAGGTTTGCCCTGCTTATTAACAGCGAAATTTAAGGAAAACGTATAAAATAAAAAAAAATCTTTCAATTAAAGAACTACAAAAAAAAGCTCTGTCGAAAGAACGAATAGCTTTTCTAAGCCTACGTTGATTTGTTAGAACGTCTGCAAACTGATAAGGAAAAACTTTATGGTCTCATTCTAAGCTGCTAGGACTATCAAAATCTGTATAAATTAAAAACGAAATACTTCAATATAAGATCCAATTACGGTTTCGGCAACAAAACAAAGACCTTTTCACGTTGATAAACGAAGTAACCTGGAATGAGCAGGTATTTTTTGAACAAAATACCGTGAAATGTTCTAGTAATTTTTTAACAAATTTTTATTTCGTGATCATATAATTTAGTTAAGACAAAGTATCACTCTTTATCTATTTTTTTTCAAAGTAAAGAATATTTCAACAGAATGCTGCTTTTAACTAGATACTGGCATTACATGCATTATGCACAACTCCATCACAAATTTGGCGTACCTATTAACGCAAAAGAAAAAAAGAGGGTCCATAAACAATTCTCAGATAAATTTTGGGTTACCGAAAACAAAACAAACGAGATTTTGTAGATTGGAAAACGCAATTGCTTCAGCTTTTCAACTAGACCCCTTTGAAATTTGTAATCTATAAAAAATGTGGAGAATAATGCTCTTGTGAAAAATCAAAATTGTTTTTGATAGAAATAGC
>NW_027449394.1:0-15499 GCF_964194025.1 Convolutriloba macropyga | reverse complement strand
ATACTTATTGCTTTGTCAAGAAGTGTGTGTGTCTTTCCCATGCGAAAGTTTCACCGGTCAGCAATAATTGCCGTGTCCAATTAAGGTTACTCATAGCTGTATAATACTAGGGAAAATGATTGAGGATTTAATATCAGATTTTCACATGTTGATGTTTCGGCTTTCGCCTACTAGAAACAACATAATACTAGTCTGCTAATAAATCTCGCTCAAATTGCCTTTTCACATACAGAAGTTTCACCTCTTCTTGGTCACTGTACAGATGATGCTGTCTGTTCTTTATTTGGTTCTGCTTATTATAAGGAGGGGCATCACTCCTTCCTCCTTGGTTTGCATGCATTAAGCCTGCTTTGTGAAAAGCGTATCTTTCTAGCTTTTCTTCGCCTTACTCGAGTAGGACGATACAATCCAGACATTAGTCAGTCTTGGTGTAAAGTCACTGAGTATTATTCGGTTCTGCTTTATTCAGCAATATGCTGTATAATTGTTGTAATTTGCGAACATATTTGTTCTCAGTTCCGAACTACTAGCGACGACAGATTACCAGCGGTCATGAGCCATCAAGGTAGTTCTTTGGTGCATCAAGTAGAGAGGTGCCATCAAACAACACTTCCCTAATAATGCTACACACATAGAATTTGCTACAGTGCAGCTTTTTACTTTGCAAAATTTGCGCACAAATTTGCATAGAATAAATGTTTTATCAAGATTTTTAGATCCCCTCCCTTGAGAGAACGTTACTCCTTTAAGTGAACACCCCGCGGCGTCCTGTTGTTATTGCTTATAACCATTTCGCAAGCCGGAGGCATAATGCACTACGCAAGCCGCTACTTTGGCACAGAGGCACCTAGTTTTACACCCGGGACTTCAGGTGGCCCAGTTTTACACCCAGTACAGCGGTGCCAGTTGGTAACCCGGTGGATCCTCGGAGACCAGACATGATCATAGATCAAACCCGATGTATGCTACTCCTGAACGTATAGTATCTCCACTGTGCAATGAAATTATCGTTCGTTTCGGGCCTTCCTATACGTTCAGCAGACAATCGCTAGGAATTCACCTCGTGACCCGTGGTGACCACACTGGATTTCAAGTTTATTGATTTGGACAGACCTGTCATTTATTTTGCTTTTCAGCTTCAGTTCTGCTCGATCTAGCTTGCCTAAGGCTTGATCTCGCTTTGCTCACCCCTGTAGGAGCCTCTACTAGTACCACTCGGAGTAATGGGGAATCCACCAGACCTAATCGATGAATGCCATCAAACAACAAACATCATACCCGGCTTCATCAGGCATATTTTATTACTTCCGAGAGGTACTTTAGTATCAGATCTTTCTCCATGCCTCTTATGAGGACCCGTCAGACCTTTCGGTTTATCGTTTAGCTTCAGTCCTGCTCGATCTAGCTTTCCCAAGGCTCGATCTAGCTCTATTCGCCCCACTAGAGGGCTCTCTAAGACCCCTCGGTCTTAGTGTTAGCTCCGGTACTGCTCGGTCGTGCTTGCTGAAGGCCCGACCCAGCTTTAGTTAGATTCTCGTACTTTCTCTTGGCCTCTCTAGGAGGACCAGACAGACCTCTCGGTCTATCGTTTAGCTTCAGTCCTGCTCGATCTAGCTTGCCCAAGGCTTGATCAAGCTCTATTCGCCCCGCTAGAGGGCTCTCTAAGACCCCTCGGTCTTAGTGTTATCTTCTGTAATGCCTAACCAAGCTTACTACAGGCCTTGGTCAGGTCTTTATCGGTCACCGATTAGTAACAGACCAATCATAGGGCCTTCCACCCTATCCGGGTTGAGGTCTTTAGTCCAGCCATATTTTGACAAGACACCTCTCCCTAATAATGCCCCACACATAGAATTACTGTCCATGCAGTATTTAACTTGTGTTTTTTTTCTAAAATTTGATTTTCACTTTTTGGAGGTTCATTTGCTCCTCTGACACTCTTTCAGCTTCAATCTTACTCGATCTAGCTTTCCCAAGGCTCGATCTAGCTCTATTCGCCCCACTAGAGGGCTCTCTAAGACACTTCGGTCTTAGTGTTAGCTCCGGTCTTGCTCAATCGTGCTTGCTGAAGGCGCGATCAAGCTTTAGTTAGCTTCTCGTACTTCCTCTTGGCCTCTCTAGGAGGACCAGACAGACCTCTCGGTCTATCGTTTAGCTTCAGTCCTGCTCGATCTAGCTTTCCCAAGGCTCGATCTAGCTCTATTCGCCCTGCTAGAGGGCTCTCTAAGACCCCTCGGTCTTAGTGTTAGCTCCGGTACAGCTCGGTCGTGCTTGCTGAAGGCCCGATCAAGCTTTAGTTAGATTCTCGTACTTTCCTCTTGGCCTCTATAGGAGGACCAGACAGACCTCTCGGTCTATCGTTTAGCTTCAGTCCTGCTTGATCTAGCTTTCCCAAGGCTCGATCTAGCTCTATTCGCCCTGCTAGAGGGCTCTCTAAGACCCCTCGGTCTTAGTGTTAGCTCCGGTACAGCTCGGTCGTGCTTGCTGAAGGCCCGATCAAGCTTTAGTTAGCTTCTCGTACTTTCTCTTGGCCTCTCTAGGAGGACCAGACAGACCTCTCGGTCTATCGTTTAGCTTCAGTCCTGCTCGATCTAGCTTTCCAAGGCTCGATCTAGATCTATTCGCCCTGCTAGAGGGCTCTCTAAGACCCCTCGGTCTTAGTGTTAGCTCCGGTACAGCTCGGTCGTGCTTGCTGAAGGCCTGATCAAGCTTTAGTTAGCTTCTCGTACTTTCTCTTGGCCTCTCTAGGAGGACCAGACAGACCTTTCGGTCTCTTGCTTAGCTTCAGTCCTGCTCGATCTAGCTTTCCCAAGGCTCGATCTAGCTCTATTCGCCCCGCTAGAGGGCTCTCTAAGACCCCTCGGTCTTAGTGTTAACTCCTGTAATGCCTAACCAAGCTTACTACAGGCCTTGGTCAGGTCTTTATCGGTCACCGATTAGTAACAGACCGATCATGGGGCCTTCCACCCTATCCGGGTTGAGGTCTTTAGTCCAGCCATATTTTGACAAGACACCTCCCCCTAATAATGCCCCACACATAGAAATACTGTCCATGCAGTATTTAACTTGTGTTTTTTCTAAAATTTGATTTTCACTTTTTGGAGGTTCATTTGCTCCTCTGACACTCTTTCAGCTTCAATCTTACTCGATCTAGCTTTCCCAAGGCTCGATCTAGCTCTATTCGCCCCACCAGAGGGCTCTCTAAGACACTTCGGTCTTAGTGTTAGCTCCGGTCTTGCTCAATCGTGCTTGCTGAAGGCGCGATCAAGCTTTAGTTAGCTTCTCGTACTTTCTCTTGGCCTCTCTAGGAGGACCAGACAGACCTCTCGGTCTATCGTTTAGCTTCAGTCCTGCTCGATCTAGCTTTCCCAAGGCTCGATCTAGCTCTATTCGCCCCGCTAGAGGGCTCTCTAAGACCCCTCGGTCTTAGTGTTAGCTCCGGTACAGCTCGGTCGTGCTTGCTGAAGGCCCGATCAAGCTTTAGTTGGCTTCTCGTACTTTCTCTTGGCCTCTCTAGGAGGACCAGACAGACCTCTCGGTCTCTTGCTTAGCTTCAGTCCTGCTCGATCTAGCTTGCCCAAGGCTTGATCAAGCTCTATTCGCCCCGCTAGAGGGCTCTCTAAGACCCCTCGGTCTTAGTGTTAGCTCCGGTACAGCTCGGTCGTGCTTGCTGAAGGCCCGATCAAGCTTTAGTTAGCTTCTCGTTTTTTCTCTTGGCCTCTCTAGGAGGACCAGACAGACCTCTCGGTCTATCGTTTAGCTTCAGTCCTGCTCGATCTAGCTTTCCCAAGGCTCGATCTAGCTCTATTCGCCCCGCTAGAGGGCTCTCTAAGACCCCTCGGTCTTAGTGTTAGCTCCGGTACAGCTCGGTCGTGCTTGCTGAAGGCCCGATCAAGCTTTAGTTGGCTTCTCGTACTTTCTCTTGGCCTCTCTAGGAGGACCAGACAGACCTCTCGGTCTATCCTTTAGCTTCAGTCCTGCTCGATCTAGCTTTCCCAAGGCTCGATCTAGCTCTATTCGCCCCGCTAGAGGGCTCTCTAAGACCCCTCGGTCTTAGTGTTATCTCCTGTAATGCCTAACCAAGCTTACTACAGGCCTTGGTCAGGTCTTTATCGGTCACCGATTAGTAACAGACCGATCATAGGGCCTTCCACCCTATCTGGGTTGAGGTCTTTAGTCCAGCCATATTTTGACAAGACACCTCCCCCTAATAATGCCCCACACATAGAATTACTGTTTATGCAGCTTTTCACTTGTGAAATTTTTAATTTTCGCAATTATTATAGAATAAGTGTTTGCGCAGCTTTTCATAGGTCGAGCTCTAGCTAGCTAGCTCAAGCTAGCTAGCTAGCTCAAGCTCAAGCTATCTAGCTCAAGCTCAAGCCAGCTAGCTCAAGCTCAAGCTAGCTAGCTAGCTCAAGCTCAAGCTAGCTAGCTAGCTCAAGCTCAAGCTAGCTAGCTCAAGCTCAAGCTAGCTAGCTCAAGCTCAAGCTAGCTAGCTAGCTCAAGCTCAAGCTCAAGCTAGCTAGCTCAAGCTCAAGCTCAAGCTAGCTAGCTAGCTCAAGCTCAAGCTAGCTAGCTAGCTCAAGCTCAAGCTAGCTAGCTAGCTCAAGCTCAAGCTAGCTAGCTCAAGCTCAAGCTCAAGCTCAAGCTAGCTAGCTAGCTCAAGCTAGCTAGCTAGCTCAAGCTCAAGCTAGCTAGCTAGCTCAAGTTCAAGCTAGCTAGCTAGCTCAAGCTCAAGCTAGCTAGCTAGCTCAAGCTCAAGCTAGCTAGCTCAAGCTCAAGCTAGCTAGCTCAAGCTCAAGCTAGCTAGCTAGCTCAAGCTCAAGCTCAAGCTAGCTAGCTCAAGCTCAAGCTCAAGCTAGCTAGCTAGCTCAAGCTCAAGCTAGCTAGCTAGCTCAAGCTCAAGCTCAAGCTAGCTAGCTAGCTCAAGTTCAAGCTAGCTAGCTAGCTCAAGCTCAAGCTAGCTAGCTCAAGCTCAAGCTAGCTAGCTCAAGCTCAAGCCAGCTAGCTCAAGCTCAAGCTCAAGCTAGCTAGCTAGCTCAAGCACAAGCTAGCTAGCTAGCTCAATCTCAAGCTAGCTAGCTCAAGCTCAAGCTAGCTAGCTCAAGCTCAAGCTAGCTAGCTAGCTCAAGCTCAAGCTCAAGCTAGCTAGCTCAAGCTCAAGCTCAAGCTAGCTAGCTAGCTCAAGCTCAAGCTAGCTAGCTAGCTCAAGCTCAAGCTCAAGCTAGCTAGCTCAAGCTCAAGCTCAAGCTAGCTAGCTAGCTCAAGCTCAAGCTGGCTAGCTAGCTCAAGCTCAAGCTAGCTAGCTAGCTCAAGCTCAAGCTAGCTAGCTCAAGCTCAAGCTCAAGCTCAAGCTAGCTAGCTAGCTCAAGCTAGCTAGCTAGCTCAAGCTCAAGCTAGCTAGCTAGCTCAAGTTCAAGCTAGCTAGCTAGCTCAAGCTCAAGCTAGCTAGCTAGCTCAAGCTCAAGCTAGCTAGCTCAAGCTCAAGCTAGCTAGCTCAAGCTCAAGCTAGCTAGCTAGCTCAAGCTCAAGCTCAAGCTAGCTAGCTCAAGCTCAAGCTCAAGCTAGCTAGCTAGCTCAAGCTCAAGCTAGCTAGCTAGCTCAAGCTCAAGCTAGCTAGCCTAGCTCAAGTTCAAGCTAGCTAGCTAGCTCAAGCTCAAGCTAGCTAGCTCAAGCTCAAGCTAGCTAGCTCAAACTCAAGCTAGCTAGCTAGCTCAAGTTCAAGCTAGCTAGCTAGCTCAAGCTCAAGCTAGCTAGCTAGCTCAAGCTCAAGCTAGCTAGCTCAAGCTCAAGCTAGCTAGCTCAAGCTCCAGCTAGCTAGCTAGCTCAAGCTCAAGCTCAAGCTAGCTAGCTCAAGCTCAAGCTCAAGCTAGCTAGCTAGCTCAAGCTCAAGCTAGCTAGCTAGCTCAAGCTCAAGCTAGCTAGCTAGCTCAAGTTCAAGCTAGCTAGCTAGCTCAAGCTCAAGCTAGCTAGCTCAAGCTCAAGCTAGCTAGCTCAAGCTCAAGCCAGCTAGCTCAAGCTCAAGCTCAAGCTAGCTAGCTAGCTCAAGCACAAGCTTGCTAGCTAGCTCAAGCTCAAGCTAGCTAGCTCAAGCTCAGCTAGCTAGCTCAAGCTCAAGCTAGCTAGCTCAAGCTCAAGCTCAAGCTAGCTAGCTAGCTCAAGCTCAAGCTAGCTAGCTAGCTCAAGCTCAAGCTAGCTAGCTCAAGCTCAAGCTAGCTAGCTCAAGCTCAAGCTAGCTAGCTAGCTCAAGCTCAAGCTCAAGCTAGCTAGCTCAAGCTCAAGCTCAAGCTAGCTAGCTGGCTCAAGCTCAAGCTAGCTAGCTAGCTCAAGCTCAAGCTAGCTCTAGCTCAAGCTCAAGCTAGCTAGCTCAAGCTCAAGCTCAAGCTAGCTAGCTAGCTCAAGCTAGCTAGCTAAGCTCAAGCTCAAGCTAGCTAGCTAGCTCAAGTTCAAGCTAGCTAGCTAGCTCAAGCTCAAGCTAGCTAGCTAGCTCAAGCTCAAGCTAGCTAGCTCAAGCTCAAGCTAGCTAGCTCAAGCTCAAGCTAGCTAGCTAGCTCAAGCTCAAGCTCAAGCTAGCTAGCTCAAGCTCAAGCTCAAGCTAGCTAGCTAGCTCAAGCTCAAGCTAGCTAGCTAGCTCAAGCTCAAGCTAGCTAGCTAGCTCAAGTTCAGCTAGCTAGCTCAAGCTCAAGCTAGCTAGCTCAAGCTCAGAGCTAGCTAGCTCAAGCTCAAGCCAGCTAGCTCAAGCTCAAGCTCAAGCTAGCTAGCTAGCTCAAGCACAAGCTAGCTAGCTAGCTCAAGCTCAAGCTAGCTAGCTCAAGCTCAAGCTAGGCTCAAGCTCAATAGCTAGCTAGCTCAAGCTCAAGCTCAAGCTAGCTAGCTCAAGCTCAAGCTCAAGCTAGCTAGCTAGCTCAAGCTCAAGCTAGCTAGCTAGCTCAAGCTCAAGCTAGCTAGCTCAAGCTCAAGCTCAAGCTAGCTAGCTCAAGCTCAAGCTAGCTAGCTAGCTCAAGCTCAAGCTAGCTAGCTAGCTCAAGCTCAAGCAGCTAGCTCAAGCTCAAGCTCAAGCCTAGCTAGCTAGCTCAAGCTAGCTAGCTAGCTCAAGCTCAAGCTAGCTAGCTAGCTCAAGCTCAAGCTAGCTAGCTAGCTCAAGCTCAAGCTAGCTAGCTCAAGCTCAAGCTAGCTCAAGCTCAAGCTAGCTAGCTCAAGCTCAAGCTAGCTAGCTAGCTCAAGCTCAAGCTCAAGCTAGCTAGCTCAAGCTCAAGCTCAAGCTAGCTAGCTAGCTCAAGCTCAAGCTAGCTAGCTAGCTCAAGCTCAAGCTAGCTAGCTAGCTCAAGTTCAAGCTAGCTAGCTAGCTCAAGCTCAAGCTAGCTAGCTCAAGCTCAAGCTAGCTAGCTCAAACTCAAGCTAGCTAGCTAGCTCAAGTTCAAGCTAGCTAGCTAGGCTCAAGCTCAAGCTAGCTAGCTAGCTCAAGCTCAAGCTAGCTAGCTCAAGCTCAAGCTAGCTAGCTCAAGCTCAAGCTAGCTAGCTAGCTCAAGCTCAAGCTCAAGCTAGCTAGCTCAAGCTCAAGCTCAAGCTAGCTAGCTAGCTCAAGCTCAAGCTAGCTAGCTAGCTCAAGCTCAAGCTAGCTAGCTAGCTCAAGTTCAAGCTAGCTAGCTAGCTCAAGCTCAAGCTAGCTAGCTCAAGCTCAAGCTAGCTAGCTCAAGCTCAAGCCAGCTAGCTCAAGCTCAAGCTCAAGCTAGCTAGCTAGCTCAAGCACAAGCTTGCTAGCTAGCTCAAGCTCAAGCTAGCTAGCTCAAGCTCAAGCTAGCTAGCTCAAGCTCAAGCTAGCTAGCTCAAGCTCAAGCTCAAGCTAGCTAGCTAGCTCAAGCACAAGCTTGCTAGCTAGCTCAAGCTCAAGCTAGCTAGCTCAAGCTCAAGCTAGCTAGCTCAAGCTCAAGCTAGCTAGCTAGCTCAAGCTCAAGCTCAAGCTAGCTAGCTCAAGCTCAAGCTCAAGCTAGCTAGCTAGCTCAAGCTCAAGCTAGCTAGCTAGCTCAAGCTCAAGCTAGCTAGCTAGCTCAAGCTCAAGCTAGCTAGCTCAAGCTCAAGCTCAAGCTAGCTAGCTAGCTCAAGCTAGCTAGCTAGCTCAAGCTCAAGCTAGCTAGCTAGCTCAAGTTCAAGCTAGCTAGCTAGCTCAAGCTCAAGCTAGCTAGCTAGCTCAAGCTCAAGCTATCTAGCTCAAGCTCAAGCTAGCTAGCTCAAGCTCAAGCTAGCTGCTAGCTCAAGCTCAAGCTAGCTAGCTCAAGCTCAAGCTCAAGCTAGCTAAGCTCAAGCTCAACTCTCTAGCTAGCTAGCTCAAGCTCAAGCGCTAGCTAGCTCAAGCTCAAGCTAGCTAGCTAGCTCAAGTTCAAGCTAGCTAGCTAGCTCAAGCTCAAGCTAGCTAGCTCAAGCTCAAGCTAGCTAGCTCAAGCTCAAGCCAGCTAGCTCAAGCTCAAGCTCAAGCTAGCTAGCTAGCTCAAGCTCAAGCTCAAGCTCAAGCTAGCTAGCTAGCTCAAGTTCAAGCTAGCTAGCTAGCTCAAGCTCAAGCTAGCTAGCTCAAGCTCAAGCTAGCTAGCTCAAGCTCAAGCCAGCTAGCTCAAGCTCAAGCTCAAGCTAGCTAGCTAGCTCAAGCTCAAGCTAGCTAGCTCAAGCTCAAGCTAGCTAGCTAGCTAGCTCAAGCTCAAGCTAGCTAGCTAGCTCAAGCTCAAGCTCAAGCTAGCTAGCTCAAGCTCAAGCTCAAGCTAGCTAGCTCAAGCTCAAGCTCAAGCTAGCTAGCTCAAGCTCAAGCTCAAGCTAGCTAGCTCAAGCTCAAGCTAAGCTATAGCTCAAGCTCAAGCTAGCTAGCTAGCTCAAGCTCAAGCTAGCTAGCTAGCTCAAGCTCAAGCTAGCTAGCTCAAGCTCAAGCTAGCTAGCTAGCTCAAGTTCAAGCTAGCTAGCTAGCTCAAGCTCAAGCTAGCTAGCTAGCTCAAGCTCAAGCTAGCTAGCTCAAGCTCAAGCTAGCTAGCTCAAGCTCAAGCTAGCTAGCTAGCTCAAGCTCAAGCTCAAGCTAGCTAGCTCAAGCTCAAGCTCAAGCTAGCTAGCTCAAGCTCAAGCTAGCTAGCTAGCTCAAGCTCAAGCTAGCTAGCTCAAGCTCAAGCTAGCTAGCTAGCTCAAGCTCAAGCTGCTAGCTAGCTCAAGCTCAAGCTAGCTAGCTCAAGCTCAAGCTAGCTAGCTAGCTCAAGCTCAAGCTAGCCTAGCTCAAGCTCAAGCTAGCTAGCTAGCTCAAGCTCAAGCTAGCTAGCTCAAGCTCAAGCTAGCTAGCTCAAGCTCAAGCTCAAGCTAGCTAGCTCAAGCTCAAGCTCAAGCTAGCTAGCTCAAGCTCAAGCTCAAGCTAGCTAGCTAGCTCAAGCTCAAGCTAGCTAGCTAGCTCAAGCTCAAGCTAGCTAGCTAGCTCAAGCTCAAGCTAGCTAGCTAGCTCAAGCTCAAGCTAGCTAGCTCAAGCTCAAGCTAGCTAGCTCAAGCTCAAGCTAGCTAGCTCAAGCTCAAGCTCATAGCTAGCTCAAGCACAAGCTGCTAGCTAGCTCAAGCTCAAGCTAGCTAGCTCAAGCTCAAGCTAGCTAGCTCAAGCTCAAGCTAGCTAGCTCAAGCTCAAGCTCAAGCTAGCTAGCTAGCTCAAGCTCAAGCTAGCTAGCTAGCTCAAGCTCAAGCTAGCTAGCTCAAGCTCAAGCTAGCTAGCTCAAGCTCAAGCTAGCTAGCTAGCTCAAGCTCAAGCTCAAGCTAGCTAGCTCAAGCTCAAGCTCAAGCTAGCTAGCTAGCTCAAGCTCAAGCTAGCTAGCTAGCTCAAGCTCAAGCTAGCTAGCTAGCTCAAGCTCAAGCTAGCTAGCTCAAGCTCAAGCTCAAGCTAGCAGCTAGCTCAAGCTAGCTAGCTAGCTCAAGCTCAAGCTAGCTAGCTAGCTCAAGCTCAAGCTAGCTAGCTAGCTCAAGCTCAAGCTAGCTAGCTAGCTCAAGCTCAAGCTAGCTAGCTCAAGCTCAAGCTAGCTAGCTCAAGCTCAAGCTAGCTAGCTAGCTCAAGCTCAAGCTCAAGCTAGCTAGCTCAAGCTCAAGCTCAAGCTAGCTAGCTAGCTCAAGCTCAAGCTAGCTAGCTAGCTCAAGCTCAAGCTAGCTAGCTAGCTCAAGCTCAAGCTAGCTAGCTAGCTCAAGCTCAAGCTAGCTAGCTCAAGCTCAAGCTAGCTAGCTCAAGCTCAAGCAAGCAGCTAGCTCAAGCTCAAGCTCAAGCTAGCTAGCTAGCTCAAGCTCAAGCTAGCTAGCTAGCTCAAGTTCAAGCTAGCTAGCTAGCTCAAGCTCAAGCTAGCTAGCTCAAGCTCAAGCTAGCTAGCTCAAGCTCAAGCCAGCTAGCTAGCTCAAGCTCAAGCTAGCTAGCTAGCTCAAGCTCAAGCTAGCTAGCTCAAGCTCAAGCTAGCTAGCTAGCTAGCTCAAGCTCAAGCTCAAGCTAGCTAGCTCAAGCTCAAGCTCAAGCTAGCTAGCTCAAGCTCAAGCTCAAGCTAGCTCTCAGCTCAAGCTCAAGCTCAAGCTAGCTAGCTCAAGCTCAAGCTCAAGCTAGCTAGCTAGCTCAAGCTCAAGCTAGCTAGCTCAAGCTCAAGCTCAAGCTCAAGCTCAAGCTAGCTAGCTAGCTCAAGCTCAAGCTAGCTAGCTCAAGCTAGCTAGCTAGCTCAAGCTCAAGCTAGCTAGCTCAAGCTCAAGCTAGCTAGCTCAAGCTCAAGCTCAAGCTAGCTAGCTAGCTCAAGCTCAAGCTAGCTAGCTCAAGCTCAAGCTAGCTAGCTCAAGCTCAAGCTCAAGCTCAAGCTAGCTCAGCTAGCTCAAGCTCAAGCTCAAGCTCAAGCTAGCTAGCTAGCTCAAGCTCAAGCTAGATAGCTAGCTCAAGCTAGCTAGCTAGCTCAAGCTCAAGCTCAAGCTAGCTAGCTAGCTAGCTCAAGCTCAAGCTAGCTAGCTCAAGCTCAAGCCAGCTAGCTCAAGCTCAAGCTCAAGCTAGCTAGCTAGCTCAAGCTCAAGCTAGCTAGCTCAAGCTCAAGCTCAAGCGAGCTAGCTAGCTCAAGCTCAAGCTAGCTAGCTAGCTCAAGCTCAAGCTAGCTAACTCAAGCTAACTCAGCTAGCTCAAGCTAACTCAAGCTAGCTAAAGCTAACTCAAGCTAACTCAAGCTAACTCAAGCTAACTCAAGCTAGCTAAAGCTAACTCAAGCTAACTCAAGCTAACCCGAGCTAACTCAAGCTAGCTCAAGCTAACCCAAGCTAGCTAAAGCTAACTCAAGCTAACTCAAGCTAATTCAAGCTAACTCAAGCTAACTCAAGCTAACTCAAGCTAACTCAAGCTAGCTAAAGCTAACTCAAGCTAACTCAAGCTAACTCAAGCTAACCCGAGCTAACTCAAGCTAACTGAAGGTAGCTAAAGCTAGTTCAAGCTAACTCAAGCTAGCTAAAGCTAAGACAAGCTAACTCAAGCTAACTCAAGCTAACTCAAGCTAACTCAAGCTAACTCAAGCTAGTTCAAGCTAACTCAAGCTAACTCAAGCTAACTCAAGCTAGCTAAAGCTAACTCAAGCTAACTCAAGCTAACTCAAGCTAACCCGAGCTAACTCAAGCTAACTCAAGGTAGCTAAAGCTAGTTCAAGCTAACTCAAGCTAGCTAAAGCTAAGACAAGCTAACTCAAGCTAACTCAAGCTAACTCAAGCTAACTCAAGCTAACTCAAGCTAGTTCAAGCTAACTCAAGCTAGCTAAAGCTAACTCAAGCTAACTCAAGCTAACTCAAGCTAGCTCAAGCTAACTCAAGCTAGTTCAAGCTAACTCAAGCTAGCTAAAGCTAACTCAAGCTAACTCAAGCTAACTCAAGCTAACTCAAGCTAGCTAAAGCTAACTAAGCTAACTCAAGCTAACCCGAGCTAACTCAAGCTAGCTCAAGCTAACCCAAGCTAGCTAAAGCTAACTCAAGCTAACTCAAGCTAATTCAAGCTAACTCAAGCTAACTCAAGCTAACTCAAGCTAACTCAAGCTAGCTAAAGCTAACTCAAGCTAACTCAAGCTAACTCAAGCTAACCCGAGCTAACTCAAGCTAACTCAAGGTAGCTAAAGCTAGTTCAAGCTAACTCAAGCTAGCTAAAGCTAAGACAAGCTAACTCAAGCTAACTCAAGCTAACTCAAGCTAACTCAAGCTAACTCAAGCTAACTCAAGCTAGCTAAAGCTAACTCAAGCTAACTCAAGCTAACTCAAGCTAACCCGAGCTAACTCAAGCTAACTCAAGGTAGCTAAAGCTAGTTCAAGCTAACTCAAGCTAGCTAAAGCTAAGACAAGCTAACTCAAGCTAACTCAAGCTAACTCAAGCTAACTCAAGCTAACTAAAGCTAGTTCAAGCTAACTCAAGCTAGCTAAAGCTAACTCAAGCTAACTCAAGCTAACTCAAGCTAGCTCAAGCTAACTCAAGCTAGTTCAAGCTAACTCAAGCTAGCTAAAGCTAACTCAAGCTAACTCAAGCTAACTCAAGCTAACTCAAGCTAGCTAAAGCTAACTCAAGCTAACTCAAGCTAACCCGAGCTAACTCAAGCTAGCTCAAGCTAACCCAAGCTAGCTAAAGCTAACTCAAGCTAACTCAAGCTAATTCAAGCTAACTCAAGCTAACTCAAGCTAACTCAAGCTAACTCAAGCTAGCTAAAGCTAACTCAAGCTAACTCAAGCTAACTCAAGCTAACCCGAGCTAACTCAAGCTAACTCAAGGTAGCTAAAGCTAGTTCAAGCTAACTCAAGCTAGCTAAAGCTAAGACAAGCTAACTCAAGCTAACTCAAGCTAACTCAAGCTAACTCAAGCTAACTCAAGCTAACTCAAGCTAGTTCAAGCTAACTCAAGCTAACTCAAGCTAACTCAAGCTAGCTAAAGCTAACTCAAGCTAACTCAAGCTAACTCAAGCTAACCCGAGCTAACTCAAGCTAACTCAAGGTAGCTAAAGCTAGTTCAAGCTAGCTCAAGCTAGCTAAAGCTAAGACAAGCTAACTCAAGCTAACTCAAGCTAACTCAAGCTAACTCAAGCTAGTTCAAGCTAACTCAAGCTAGCTAAAGCTAACTCAAGCTAACTCAAGCTAACTCAAGCTAGCTCAAGCTAACTCAAGCTAGTTCAAGCTAACTCAAGCTAGCTAAAGCTAACTCAAGCTAACTCAAGCTAACTCAAGCTAGCTCAAGCTAACTCAAGCTAACTCAAGCTAACTCAAGCTAACCCGAGCTAACTCAAGCTAACTCAAGGTAGCTAAAGCTAGTTCAAGCTAGCTCAAGCTAGCTAAAGCTAAGACAAGCTAACTCAAGCTAACTCAAGCTAACTCAAGCTAACTCAAGCTAGTTCAAGCTAACTCAAGCTAGCTAAAGCTAACTCAAGCTAACTCAAGCTAACTCAAGCTAGCTCAAGCTAACTCAAGCTAGTTCAAGCTAACTCAAGCTAGCTAAAGCTAACTCAAGCTAACTCAAGCTAACTCAAGCTAGCTCAAGCTAACTCAAGCTAGTTCAAGCTAACTCAAGCTAGCTAAAGCTAACTCAAGCTAACTCAAGCTAACTCAAGCTAACTCAAGCTAGCTAAAGCTAACTCAAGCTAACTCAAGCTAACCCGAGCTAACTCAAGCTAGCTCAAGCTAACCCAAGCTAGCTAAAGCTAACTCAAGCTAACTCAAGCTAATTCAAGCTAACTCAAGCTAACTCAAGCTAACTCAAGCTAACTCAAGCTAGCTAAAGCTAACTCAAGCTAACTCAAGCTAACTCAAGCTAACCCGAGCTAACTCAAGCTAACTCAAGGTAGCTAAAGCTAGTTCAAGCTAACTCAAGCTAGCTAAAGCTAAGACAAGCTAACTCAAGCTAACTCAAGCTAACTCAAGCTAACTCAAGCTAACTCAAGCTAGTTCAAGCTAACTCAAGCTAACTCAAGCTAACTCAAGCTAGCTAAAGCTAACTCAAGCTAACTCAAGCTAACTCAAGCTAACCCGAGCTAACTCAAGCTAACTCAAGGTAGCTAAAGCTAGTTCAAGCTAGCTCAAGCTAGCTAAAGCTAAGACAAGCTAACTCAAGCTAACTCAAGCTAACTCAAGCTAGTTCAAGCTAACTCAAGCTAGCTAAAGCTAACTCAAGCTAACTCAAGCTAACTCAAGCTAGCTCAAGCTAACTCAAGCTAGTTCAAGCTAACTCAAGCTAGCTAAAGCTAACTCAAGCTAACTCAAGCTAACTCAAGCTAACTCAAGCTAGCTAAAGCTAACTCAAGCTAACTCAAGCTAACCCGAGCTAACTCAAGCTAGCTCAAGCTAACCCAAGCTAGCTAAAGCTAACTCAAGCTAACTCAAGCTAATTCAAGCTAACTCAAGCTAACTCAAGCTAACTCAAGCTAACTCAAGCTAGCTAAAGCTAACTCAAGCTAACTCAAGCTAACTCAAGCTAACCCGAGCTAACTCAAGCTAACTCAAGGTAGCTAAAGCTAGTTCAAGCTAACTCAAGCTAGCTAAAGCTAAGACAAGCTAACTCAAGCTAACTCAAGCTAACTCAAGCTAACTCAAGCTAACTCAAGCTAGTTCAAGCTAACTTAATGAAGTTAACCCAAGCTAACTTGGGTTAATGAAGTCAAACTCAAGCTAACCCGAGCTAACTCAAGCTAACTCAAGCTAATTCAAGCTAACTCAAGCTAACTCAAGCTAATTCAAGCTAACTCAAGCTAATTCAAGCTAACTCAAGCTAGCTCAAGCTAACTCAAGCTAACCCAAGCTAACTTAAGCTAGCTTAAGCTAATTAAAGCTAATTAAAGCTAACTCAAGCTAACCCAAGCTAACTTAAGCTAGCTCTAGCTGGCTGCCACTGTTAGGCCATTTGGGAGCGCTTTTCTCGCACTCTGATTGGCTGCCACTGTTAGGCCATTTGGGAGCGCTTTTCTCGCACTCTGATTGGCTGCCACTGTTAGGCCATTTGGGAGCGCTTTTCTCGCACTCTGATTGGCTGCCACTGTTAGGCCATTTGGGAGCGCTTTTCTCGCACTCTGATTGGCTGCCACTGTTAGGCCATTTGGGAGCGCTTTTCTCGCACTCTGATTGGCTGCCACTGTTAGGCCATTTGGGAGCGCTTTTCTCGCACTCTGATTGGCTGCCACTGTTAGGCCATTTGGGAGCGCTTTTCTCGCACTCTGATTGGCTGCCACTGTTAGGCCATTTGGGAGCGCTTTTCTCGCACTCTGATTGGCTGCCACTGTTAGGCCATTTGGGAGCGCTTTTCTCGCACTCTGATTGGCTGCCACTGTTAGGCCATTTGGGAGCGCTTTTCTCGCACTCTGATTGGCTGCCACTGTTAGGCCATTTGGGAGCGCTTTTCTCGCACTCTGATTGGCTGCCACTGTTAGGCCATTTGGGAGCGCTTTTCTCGCACTCTGATTGGCTGCCACTGTTAGGCCATTTGGGAGCGCTTTTCTCGCACTCTGATTGGCTGCCACTGTTAGGCCATTTG
>NW_027449393.1:0-11133 GCF_964194025.1 Convolutriloba macropyga | reverse complement strand
CCTCGGAGACCAGACATGATCATAGATCAAACCCGATGTATGCTACTCCTGAACGTATAGTATCTCCACTGTGCAATGAAATTATCGTTCGTTTCGGGCCTTCCTATACGTTCAGCAGACAATCGCTAGGAATTCACCTCGTGACCCGTGGTGACCACACTGGATTTCAAGTTTATTGATTTGGACAGACCTGTCATTTATTTTGCTTTTCAGCTTCAGTTCTGCTCGATCTAGCTTGCCTAAGGCTTGATCTCGCTTTGCTCACCCCTGTAGGAGCCTCTACTAGTACCACTCGGAGTAATGGGGAATCCACCAGACCTAATCGATGAATGCCATCAAACAACAAACATCATACCCGGCTTCATCAGGCATATTTTATTACTTCCGAGAGGTACTTTAGTATCAGATCTTTCTCCATGCCTCTTATGAGGACCCGTCAGACCTTTCGGTTTATCGTTTAGCTTCAGTCCTGCTCGATCTAGCTTTCCCAAGGCTCGATCTAGCTCTATTCGCCCCACTAGAGGGCTCTCTAAGACCCCTCGGTCTTAGTGTTAGCTCCGGTACTGCTCGGTCGTGCTTGCTGAAGGCCCGACCCAGCTTTAGTTAGATTCTCGTACTTTCTCTTGGCCTCTCTAGGAGGACCAGACAGACCTCTCGGTCTATCGTTTAGCTTCAGTCCTGCTCGATCTAGCTTGCCCAAGGCTTGATCAAGCTCTATTCGCCCCGCTAGAGGGCTCTCTAAGACCCCTCGGTCTTAGTGTTATCTTCTGTAATGCCTAACCAAGCTTACTACAGGCCTTGGTCAGGTCTTTATCGGTCACCGATTAGTAACAGACCAATCATAGGGCCTTCCACCCTATCCGGGTTGAGGTCTTTAGTCCAGCCATATTTTGACAAGACACCTCTCCCTAATAATGCCCCACACATAGAATTACTGTCCATGCAGTATTTAACTTGTGTTTTTTTCTAAAATTTGATTTTCACTTTTTGGAGGTTCATTTGCTCCTCTGACACTCTTTCAGCTTCAATCTTACTCGATCTAGCTTTCCCAAGGCTCGATCTAGCTCTATTCGCCCCACTAGAGGGCTCTCTAAGACACTTCGGTCTTAGTGTTAGCTCCGGTCTTGCTCAATCGTGCTTGCTGAAGGCGCGATCAAGCTTTAGTTAGCTTCTCGTACTTCCTCTTGGCCTCTCTAGGAGGACCAGACAGACCTCTCGGTCTATCGTTTAGCTTCAGTCCTGCTCGATCTAGCTTTCCCAAGGCTCGATCTAGCTCTATTCGCCCTGCTAGAGGGCTCTCTAAGACCCCTCGGTCTTAGTGTTAGCTCCGGTACAGCTCGGTCGTGCTTGCTGAAGGCCCGATCAAGCTTTAGTTAGATTCTCGTACTTTCTCTTGGCCTCTCTAGGAGGACCAGACAGACCTCTCGGTCTATCGTTTAGCTTCAGTCCTGCTTGATCTAGCTTTCCCAAGGCTCGATCTAGCTCTATTCGCCCTGCTAGAGGGCTCTCTAAGACCCCTCGGTCTTAGTGTTAGCTCCGGTACAGCTCGGTCGTGCTTGCTGAAGGCCCGATCAAGCTTTAGTTAGCTTCTCGTACTTTCTCTTGGCCTCTCTAGGAGGACCAGACAGACCTCTCGGTCTATCGTTTAGCTTCAGTCCTGCTCGATCTAGCTTTCCCAAGGCTCGATCTAGATCTATTCGCCCTGCTAGAGGGCTCTCTAAGACCCCTCGGTCTTAGTGTTAGCTCCGGTACAGCTCGGTCGTGCTTGCTGAAGGCCTGATCAAGCTTTAGTTAGCTTCTCGTACTTTCTCTTGGCCTCTCTAGGAGGACCAGACAGACCTTTCGGTCTCTTGCTTAGCTTCAGTCCTGCTCGATCTAGCTTTCCCAAGGCTCGATCTAGCTCTATTCGCCCCGCTAGAGGGCTCTCTAAGACCCCTCGGTCTTAGTGTTAACTCCTGTAATGCCTAACCAAGCTTACTACAGGCCTTGGTCAGGTCTTTATCGGTCACCGATTAGTAACAGACCGATCATGGGGCCTTCCACCCTATCCGGGTTGAGGTCTTTAGTCCAGCCATATTTTGACAAGACACCTCCCCCTAATAATGCCCCACACATAGAAATACTGTCCATGCAGTATTTAACTTGTGTTTTTTCTAAAATTTGATTTTCACTTTTTGGAGGTTCATTTGCTCCTCTGACACTCTTTCAGCTTCAATCTTACTCGATCTAGCTTTCCCAAGGCTCGATCTAGCTCTATTCGCCCCACCAGAGGGCTCTCTAAGACACTTCGGTCTTAGTGTTAGCTCCGGTCTTGCTCAATCGTGCTTGCTGAAGGCGCGATCAAGCTTTAGTTAGCTTCTCGTACTTTCTCTTGGCCTCTCTAGGAGGACCAGACAGACCTCTCGGTCTATCGTTTAGCTTCAGTCCTGCTCGATCTAGCTTTCCCAAGGCTCGATCTAGCTCTATTCGCCCCGCTAGAGGGCTCTCTAAGACCCCTCGGTCTTAGTGTTAGCTCCGGTACAGCTCGGTCGTGCTTGCTGAAGGCCCGATCAAGCTTTAGTTGGCTTCTCGTACTTTCTCTTGGCCTCTCTAGGAGGACCAGACAGACCTCTCGGTCTCTTGCTTAGCTTCAGTCCTGCTCGATCTAGCTTGCCCAAGGCTTGATCAAGCTCTATTCGCCCCGCTAGAGGGCTCTCTAAGACCCCTCGGTCTTAGTGTTAGCTCCGGTACAGCTCGGTCGTGCTTGCTGAAGGCCCGATCAAGCTTTAGTTAGCTTCTCGTTTTTTCTCTTGGCCTCTCTAGGAGGACCAGACAGACCTCTCGGTCTATCGTTTAGCTTCAGTCCTGCTCGATCTAGCTTTCCCAAGGCTCGATCTAGCTCTATTCGCCCCGCTAGAGGGCTCTCTAAGACCCCTCGGTCTTAGTGTTAGCTCCGGTACAGCTCGGTCGTGCTTGCTGAAGGCCCGATCAAGCTTTAGTTGGCTTCTCGTACTTTCTCTTGGCCTCTCTAGGAGGACCAGACAGACCTCTCGGTCTATCCTTTAGCTTCAGTCCTGCTCGATCTAGCTTTCCCAAGGCTCGATCTAGCTCTATTCGCCCCGCTAGAGGGCTCTCTAAGACCCCTCGGTCTTAGTGTTATCTCCTGTAATGCCTAACCAAGCTTACTACAGGCCTTGGTCAGGTCTTTATCGGTCACCGATTAGTAACAGACCGATCATAGGGCCTTCCACCCTATCTGGGTTGAGGTCTTTAGTCCAGCCATATTTTGACAAGACACCTCCCCCTAATAATGCCCCACACATAGAATTACTGTTTATGCAGCTTTTCACTTGTGAAATTTTTAATTTTCGCAATTATTATAGAATAAGTGTTTGCGCAGCTTTTCATAGGTCGAGCTCTAGCTAGCTAGCTCAAGCTAGCTAGCTAGCTCAAGCTCAAGCTATCTAGCTCAAGCTCAAGCCAGCTAGCTCAAGCTCAAGCTAGCTAGCTAGCTCAAGCTCA
The DNA here is from genome assembly GCF_964194025.1 of Convolutriloba macropyga. Classification (NCBI taxonomy): domain Eukaryota; kingdom Metazoa; phylum Xenacoelomorpha; order Acoela; family Convolutidae; genus Convolutriloba; species Convolutriloba macropyga. The sequence continues at coordinate 7,632 of NW_027449393.1, read as the reverse complement.
AGCTAGCTAGCTAGCTCAAGCTCAAGCTAGCTAGCTCAAGCTCAAGCTAGCTAGCTCAAGCTCAAGCTAGCTAGCTAGCTCAAGCTCAAGCTCAAGCTAGCTAGCTCAAGCTCAAGCTCAAGCTAGCTAGCTAGCTCAAGCTCAAGCTAGCTAGCTAGCTCAAGCTCAAGCTAGCTAGCTAGCTCAAGCTCAAGCTAGCTAGCTCAAGCTCAAGCTCAAGCTCAAGCTAGCTAGCTAGCTCAAGCTAGCTAGCTAGCTCAAGCTCAAGCTAGCTAGCTAGCTCAAGTTCAAGCTAGCTAGCTAGCTCAAGCTCAAGCTAGCTAGCTAGCTCAAGCTCAAGCTAGCTAGCTCAAGCTCAAGCTAGCTAGCTCAAGCTCAAGCTAGCTAGCTAGCTCAAGCTCAAGCTCAAGCTAGCTAGCTCAAGCTCAAGCTCAAGCTAGCTAGCTAGCTCAAGCTCAAGCTAGCTAGCTAGCTCAAGCTCAAGCTCAAGCTAGCTAGCTAGCTCAAGTTCAAGCTAGCTAGCTAGCTCAAGCTCAAGCTAGCTAGCTCAAGCTCAAGCTAGCTAGCTCAAGCTCAAGCCAGCTAGCTCAAGCTCAAGCTCAAGCTAGCTAGCTAGCTCAAGCACAAGCTAGCTAGCTAGCTCAATCTCAAGCTAGCTAGCTCAAGCTCAAGCTAGCTAGCTCAAGCTCAAGCTAGCTAGCTAGCTCAAGCTCAAGCTCAAGCTAGCTAGCTCAAGCTCAAGCTCAAGCTAGCTAGCTAGCTCAAGCTCAAGCTAGCTAGCTAGCTCAAGCTCAAGCTCAAGCTAGCTAGCTCAAGCTCAAGCTCAAGCTAGCTAGCTAGCTCAAGCTCAAGCTGGCTAGCTAGCTCAAGCTCAAGCTAGCTAGCTAGCTCAAGCTCAAGCTAGCTAGCTCAAGCTCAAGCTCAAGCTCAAGCTAGCTAGCTAGCTCAAGCTAGCTAGCTAGCTCAAGCTCAAGCTAGCTAGCTAGCTCAAGTTCAAGCTAGCTAGCTAGCTCAAGCTCAAGCTAGCTAGCTAGCTCAAGCTCAAGCTAGCTAGCTCAAGCTCAAGCTAGCTAGCTCAAGCTCAAGCTAGCTAGCTAGCTCAAGCTCAAGCTCAAGCTAGCTAGCTCAAGCTCAAGCTCAAGCTAGCTAGCTAGCTCAAGCTCAAGCTAGCTAGCTAGCTCAAGCTCAAGCTAGCTAGCTAGCTCAAGTTCAAGCTAGCTAGCTAGCTCAAGCTCAAGCTAGCTAGCTCAAGCTCAAGCTAGCTAGCTCAAACTCAAGCTAGCTAGCTAGCTCAAGTTCAAGCTAGCTAGCTAGCTCAAGCTCAAGCTAGCTAGCTAGCTCAAGCTCAAGCTAGCTAGCTCAAGCTCAAGCTAGCTAGCTCAAGCTCCAGCTAGCTAGCTAGCTCAAGCTCAAGCTCAAGCTAGCTAGCTCAAGCTCAAGCTCAAGCTAGCTAGCTAGCTCAAGCTCAAGCTAGCTAGCTAGCTCAAGCTCAAGCTAGCTAGCTAGCTCAAGTTCAAGCTAGCTAGCTAGCTCAAGCTCAAGCTAGCTAGCTCAAGCTCAAGCTAGCTAGCTCAAGCTCAAGCCAGCTAGCTCAAGCTCAAGCTCAAGCTAGCTAGCTAGCTCAAGCACAAGCTTGCTAGCTAGCTCAAGCTCAAGCTAGCTAGCTCAAGCTCAAGCTAGCTAGCTCAAGCTCAAGCTAGCTAGCTCAAGCTCAAGCTCAAGCTAGCTAGCTAGCTCAAGCACAAGCTTGCTAGCTAGCTCAAGCTCAAGCTAGCTAGCTCAAGCTCAAGCTAGCTAGCTCAAGCTCAAGCTAGCTAGCTAGCTCAAGCTCAAGCTCAAGCTAGCTAGCTCAAGCTCAAGCTCAAGCTAGCTAGCTAGCTCAAGCTCAAGCTAGCTAGCTAGCTCAAGCTCAAGCTAGCTAGCTAGCTCAAGCTCAAGCTAGCTAGCTCAAGCTCAAGCTCAAGCTAGCTAGCTAGCTCAAGCTAGCTAGCTAGCTCAAGCTCAAGCTAGCTAGCTAGCTCAAGTTCAAGCTAGCTAGCTAGCTCAAGCTCAAGCTAGCTAGCTAGCTCAAGCTCAAGCTAGCTAGCTCAAGCTCAAGCTAGCTAGCTCAAGCTCAAGCTAGCTAGCTAGCTCAAGCTCAAGCTCAAGCTAGCTAGCTCAAGCTCAAGCTCAAGCTAGCTAGCTAGCTCAAGCTCAAGCTAGCTAGCTAGCTCAAGCTCAAGCTAGCTAGCTAGCTCAAGTTCAAGCTAGCTAGCTAGCTCAAGCTCAAGCTAGCTAGCTCAAGCTCAAGCTAGCTAGCTCAAGCTCAAGCCAGCTAGCTCAAGCTCAAGCTCAAGCTAGCTAGCTAGCTCAAGCACAAGCTAGCTAGCTAGCTCAAGCTCAAGCTAGCTAGCTCAAGCTCAAGCTAGCTAGCTCAAGCTCAAGCTAGCTAGCTAGCTCAAGCTCAAGCTCAAGCTAGCTAGCTCAAGCTCAAGCTCAAGCTAGCTAGCTAGCTCAAGCTCAAGCTAGCTAGCTAGCTCAAGCTCAAGCTCAAGCTAGCTAGCTCAAGCTCAAGCTCAAGCTAGCTAGCTAGCTCAAGCTCAAGCTAGCTAGCTAGCTCAAGCTCAAGCTAGCTAGCTAGCTCAAGCTCAAGCTAGCTAGCTCAAGCTCAAGCTCAAGCTCAAGCTAGCTAGCTAGCTCAAGCTAGCTAGCTAGCTCAAGCTCAAGCTAGCTAGCTAGCTCAAGTTCAAGCTAGCTAGCTAGCTCAAGCTCAAGCTAGCTAGCTAGCTCAAGCTCAAGCTAGCTAGCTCAAGCTCAAGCTAGCTAGCTCAAGCTCAAGCTAGCTAGCTAGCTCAAGCTCAAGCTCAAGCTAGCTAGCTCAAGCTCAAGCTCAAGCTAGCTAGCTAGCTCAAGCTCAAGCTAGCTAGCTAGCTCAAGCTCAAGCTAGCTAGCTAGCTCAAGTTCAAGCTAGCTAGCTAGCTCAAGCTCAAGCTAGCTAGCTCAAGCTCAAGCTAGCTAGCTCAAACTCAAGCTAGCTAGCTAGCTCAAGTTCAAGCTAGCTAGCTAGCTCAAGCTCAAGCTAGCTAGCTAGCTCAAGCTCAAGCTAGCTAGCTCAAGCTCAAGCTAGCTAGCTCAAGCTCAAGCTAGCTAGCTAGCTCAAGCTCAAGCTCAAGCTAGCTAGCTCAAGCTCAAGCTCAAGCTAGCTAGCTAGCTCAAGCTCAAGCTAGCTAGCTAGCTCAAGCTCAAGCTAGCTAGCTAGCTCAAGTTCAAGCTAGCTAGCTAGCTCAAGCTCAAGCTAGCTAGCTCAAGCTCAAGCTAGCTAGCTCAAGCTCAAGCCAGCTAGCTCAAGCTCAAGCTCAAGCTAGCTAGCTAGCTCAAGCACAAGCTTGCTAGCTAGCTCAAGCTCAAGCTAGCTAGCTCAAGCTCAAGCTAGCTAGCTCAAGCTCAAGCTAGCTAGCTCAAGCTCAAGCTCAAGCTAGCTAGCTAGCTCAAGCACAAGCTTGCTAGCTAGCTCAAGCTCAAGCTAGCTAGCTCAAGCTCAAGCTAGCTAGCTCAAGCTCAAGCTAGCTAGCTAGCTCAAGCTCAAGCTCAAGCTAGCTAGCTCAAGCTCAAGCTCAAGCTAGCTAGCTAGCTCAAGCTCAAGCTAGCTAGCTAGCTCAAGCTCAAGCTAGCTAGCTAGCTCAAGCTCAAGCTAGCTAGCTCAAGCTCAAGCTCAAGCTAGCTAGCTAGCTCAAGCTAGCTAGCTAGCTCAAGCTCAAGCTAGCTAGCTAGCTCAAGTTCAAGCTAGCTAGCTAGCTCAAGCTCAAGCTAGCTAGCTAGCTCAAGCTCAAGCTATCTAGCTCAAGCTCAAGCTAGCTAGCTCAAGCTCAAGCTAGCTAGCTAGCTCAAGCTCAAGCTCAAGCTAGCTAGCTCAAGCTCAAGCTCAAGCTAGCTAGCTAGCTCAAGCTCAAGCTAGCTAGCTAGCTCAAGCTCAAGCTAGCTAGCTAGCTCAAGTTCAAGCTAGCTAGCTAGCTCAAGCTCAAGCTAGCTAGCTCAAGCTCAAGCTAGCTAGCTCAAGCTCAAGCCAGCTAGCTCAAGCTCAAGCTCAAGCTAGCTAGCTAGCTCAAGCTCAAGCTCAAGCTCAAGCTAGCTAGCTAGCTCAAGTTCAAGCTAGCTAGCTAGCTCAAGCTCAAGCTAGCTAGCTCAAGCTCAAGCTAGCTAGCTCAAGCTCAAGCCAGCTAGCTCAAGCTCAAGCTCAAGCTAGCTAGCTAGCTCAAGCTCAAGCTAGCTAGCTCAAGCTCAAGCTAGCTAGCTAGCTAGCTCAAGCTCAAGCTCAAGCTAGCTAGCTCAAGCTCAAGCTCAAGCTAGCTAGCTCAAGCTCAAGCTCAAGCTAGCTAGCTCAAGCTCAAGCTCAAGCTAGCTAGCTCAAGCCCAAGCTCAAGCTAGCTAGCTAGCTCAAGCTCAAGCTAGCTAGCTCAAGCTCAAGCTCAAGCTCAAGCTAGCTAGCTAGCTAGCTAAAGCTCAAGCTCAAGCTAGCTAGCTAGCTCAAGCTCAAGCTAGCTAGCTCAAGCTCAAGCTAGCTAGCTAGCTCAAGTTCAAGCTAGCTAGCTAGCTCAAGCTCAAGCTAGCTAGCTAGCTCAAGCTCAAGCTAGCTAGCTCAAGCTCAAGCTAGCTAGCTCAAGCTCAAGCTAGCTAGCTAGCTCAAGCTCAAGCTCAAGCTAGCTAGCTCAAGCTCAAGCTCAAGCTAGCTAGCTAGCTCAAGCTCAAGCTAGCTAGCTAGCTCAAGCTCAAGCTAGCTAGCTAGCTCAAGTTCAAGCTAGCTAGCTAGCTCAAGCTCAAGCTAGCTAGCTCAAGCTCAAGCTAGCTAGCTCAAACTCAAGCTAGCTAGCTAGCTCAAGTTCAAGCTAGCTAGCTAGCTCAAGCTCAAGCTAGCTAGCTAGCTCAAGCTCAAGCTAGCTAGCTCAAGCTCAAGCTAGCTAGCTCAAGCTCAAGCTAGCTAGCTAGCTCAAGCTCAAGCTCAAGCTAGCTAGCTCAAGCTCAAGCTCAAGCTAGCTAGCTAGCTCAAGCTCAAGCTAGCTAGCTAGCTCAAGCTCAAGCTAGCTAGCTAGCTCAAGTTCAAGCTAGCTAGCTAGGTCAAGCTCAAGCTAGCTAGCTCAAGCTCAAGCTAGCTAGCTCAAGCTCAAGCCAGCTAGCTCAAGCTCAAGCTCAAGCTAGCTAGCTAGCTCAAGCACAAGCTTGCTAGCTAGCTCAAGCTCAAGCTAGCTAGCTCAAGCTCAAGCTAGCTAGCTCAAGCTCAAGCTAGCTAGCTCAAGCTCAAGCTCAAGCTAGCTAGCTAGCTCAAGCACAAGCTTGCTAGCTAGCTCAAGCTCAAGCTAGCTAGCTCAAGCTCAAGCTAGCTAGCTCAAGCTCAAGCTAGCTAGCTAGCTCAAGCTCAAGCTCAAGCTAGCTAGCTCAAGCTCAAGCTCAAGCTAGCTAGCTAGCTCAAGCTCAAGCTAGCTAGCTAGCTCAAGCTCAAGCTAGCTAGCTAGCTCAAGCTCAAGCTAGCTAGCTCAAGCTCAAGCTCAAGCTAGCTAGCTAGCTCAAGCTAGCTAGCTAGCTCAAGCTCAAGCTAGCTAGCTAGCTCAAGTTCAAGCTAGCTAGCTAGCTCAAGCTCAAGCTAGCTAGCTAGCTCAAGCTCAAGCTAGCTAGCTCAAGCTCAAGCTAGCTAGCTCAAGCTCAAGCTAGCTAGCTAGCTCAAGCTCAAGCTCAAGCTAGCTAGCTCAAGCTCAAGCTCAAGCTAGCTAGCTAGCTCAAGCTCAAGCTAGCTAGCTAGCTCAAGCTCAAGCTAGCTAGCTAGCTCAAGTTCAAGCTAGCTAGCTAGCTCAAGCTCAAGCTAGCTAGCTCAAGCTCAAGCTAGCTAGCTCAAGCTCAAGCCAGCTAGCTCAAGCTCAAGCTCAAGCTAGCTAGCTAGCTCAAGCTCAAGCTCAAGCTAGCTAGCTAGCTCAAGTTCAAGCTAGCTAGCTAGCTCAAGCTCAAGCTAGCTAGCTCAAGCTCAAGCTAGCTAGCTCAAGCTCAAGCCAGCTAGCTCAAGCTCAATCTCAAGCTAGCTAGCTAGCTCAAGCTCAAGCTAGCTAGCTCAAGCTCAAGCTAGCTAGCTAGCTAGCTCAAGCTCAAGCTCAAGCTAGCTAGCTCAAGCTCAAGCTCAAGCTAGCTAGCTCAAGCTCAAGCTCAAGCTAGCTAGCTCAAGCTCAAGCTCAAGCTAGCTAGCTCAAGCTCAAGCTCAAGCTAGCTAGCTAGCTCAAGCTCAAGCTAGCTAGCTCAAGCTCAAGCTCAAGCTCAAGCTAGCTAGCTAGCTAGCTCAAGCTCAAGCTCAAGCTAGCTAGCTAGCTCAAGCTCAAGCTAGCTAGCTCAAGCTCAAGCCAGCTAGCTCAAGCTCAAGCTCAAGCTAGCTAGCTAGCTCAAGCTCAAGCTAGCTAGCTCAAGCTCAAGCCAGCTAGCTCAAGCTCAAGCTCAAGCTCAAGCTAGCTAGCTAGCTCAAGCTCAAGCTAGATAGCTAGCTCAAGCTAGCTAGCTAGCTCAAGCTCAAGCTCAAGCTAGCTAGCTAGCTAGCTCAAGCTCAAGCTAGCTAGCTCAAGCTCAAGCCAGCTAGCTCAAGCTCAAGCTCAAGCTAGCTAGCTAGCTCAAGCTCAAGCTAGCTAGCTCAAGCTCAAGCTCAAGCGAGCTAGCTAGCTCAAGCTCAAGCTAGCTAGCTAGCTCAAGCTCAAGCTAGCTAACTCAAGCTAACTCAGCTAGCTCAAGCTAACTCAAGCTAGCTAAAGCTAACTCAAGCTAACTCAAGCTAACTCAAGCTAACTCAAGCTAGCTAAAGCTAACTCAAGCTAACTCAAGCTAACCCGAGCTAACTCAAGCTAGCTCAAGCTAACCCAAGCTAGCTAAAGCTAACTCAAGCTAACTCAAGCTAATTCAAGCTAACTCAAGCTAACTCAAGCTAACTCAAGCTAACTCAAGCTAGTTCAAGCTAACTCAAGCTAGCTAAAGCTAACTCAAGCTAACTCAAGCTAACTCAAGCTAGCTCAAGCTAACTCAAGCTAGTTCAAGCTAACTCAAGCTAGCTAAAGCTAACTCAAGCTAACTCAAGCTAACTCAAGCTAGCTCAAGCTAACTCAAGCTAACTCAAGCTAACTCAAGCTAACCCGAGCTAACTCAAGCTAACTCAAGGTAGCTAAAGCTAGTTCAAGCTAGCTCAAGCTAGCTAAAGCTAAGACAAGCTAACTCAAGCTAACTCAAGCTAACTCAAGCTAACTCAAGCTAGTTCAAGCTAACTCAAGCTAGCTAAAGCTAACTCAAGCTAACTCAAGCTAACTCAAGCTAGCTCAAGCTAACTCAAGCTAGTTCAAGCTAACTCAAGCTAGCTAAAGCTAACTCAAGCTAACTCAAGCTAACTCAAGCTAGCTCAAGCTAACTCAAGCTAGTTCAAGCTAACTCAAGCTAGCTAAAGCTAACTCAAGCTAACTCAAGCTAACTCAAGCTAACTCAAGCTAGCTAAAGCTAACTCAAGCTAACTCAAGCTAACCCGAGCTAACTCAAGCTAGCTCAAGCTAACCCAAGCTAGCTAAAGCTAACTCAAGCTAACTCAAGCTAATTCAAGCTAACTCAAGCTAACTCAAGCTAACTCAAGCTAACTCAAGCTAGCTA
>NW_027449392.1:27500-35882 GCF_964194025.1 Convolutriloba macropyga | reverse complement strand
ATAGATACAAAGACGGACTTCACGATTATCGCCTTATGAGTGATTTTGATAACGCCCATTTTTTTTTCAAATTTTTGTTCTATTTTTTGGGCTGAAATTGATTTTAAGTCTAGTTTGATATTAAATGCACATTTCGGAAATTTTTAGACAATTTGAATAGTATAATATACTTTTGAAAGCGACTTTTATTTTGTTATTTTCAAATTTTTTTTTTACGGGAAGAGTATATTTTATCTAGTGTTTATTCTGCAGTGAGACGTTTTACTGAAATTGTTTTATCAATTGTTTTTGAATGTTTATATTTAAGTTTTGCCCAATTAAATTGATTAGATGTGATTCAGTTTGTCATTGTTTTCATCACAAAAGTAATCAAATTAATTCAAACAGATGGTTTTCAATTTTGGAATTTTTGCTCAGTGTAGGTTAATCTGTTTTTTGCTCGAATGTTTAATTAGATTTATTCTGCGGCTGACATTACTAAAAATAGACAATTATCATGCAACAGACACTTTTTGTCTGAAATAGGTGAAGCAATCAGTTTTTTTTCCATATTTCAGTTTGCTGTTCCATTTCAGTCTGCTTTTGGAGGCTTTTGGGTGTTGATTGCATAATTGGATAGCAGAGAAGGCGTTCCAAAAATTGTTTTGAGGACAGTCATTGGAATTTCGCATTCAAATTGAAGAAAATAATGGGAGATTTTTTTTGGTTCATTTTCTTTCTTATATTATGTTCGGGTTTTCTAACTTTATTATTAAGTTTTCATTACTCTCTGCGAATTATGACTATAATGTTAGTAAATACCAGAGCTTACGTTTCTACGTGTATCCTTAATTAACTCTGTGAAACACACTAATATTTTTTCCCTGAGCGGATTGACGATTTTGGCAACGAGAAAACGTTTTTTTTAAAGGAAAATGCGAAATTTGACTCCATGTGCTTGCATGAATAACTAGAGCGAGATAACTCTGATGTAGAAATTACTCACGAATTTTTGGAAGTATAGTTTCCAAGCATTTTTCTTTACCGGACACGAAGAGTACTTATCAAGAACTATTCTGTCAAGTACACACTAAATTTTCAAAAACAATGATTATGGAGTCAAAATGTGTTTAAAAACTTAGCTTAATTTTGTTCAATTTTTTGTTTCCTCAGGCTGCTGCTTCAAATTAAAAAGAAAAGTGACGGAAATGGTTTAATTAGAGTTCGATAGTTTGGTAGGGAGTAAGTTATATTTTACATCGAGTCAATTCCGGAGTCATTTGGTTGCTTTTCATTTTTTTAAAAATCAGAAGGAATGTTGTTTGAAAACTGTAGGGAAAATTTTGAGGATTTTCTTTAATAGCTATTTGTTTTACTATCATAGTTGCTTCGTAAGCCAATCTTTCAACCTGAATAGCGGATCGTGAAATGGTTTGATAAGTATGATCATAAGAATGGTGTTGACGAATCCAAAACTCAATTTGATGCATCTCAGAATCGGTTCTGTTACTGTCAGGAACGTCATCTGATTGGTTGAGTCAATGAATTGCACCCAGCTGTCATAATTCCAATGGTTCTGAAAAAAAAATATGGTATTTCTACCTGAACGGGTAAATGTCAGAGGTTACTTTTGAGAAACAATACTATAGTGATCTATTACGTAAAACGAATTCGGTTAATACTTAAGAAGCGTCGCAAGCAAAATGTTTTTGCATTGCCTAACTGGTTTATTTGTTAAAATCCATGCAAAAATCTACCAAGTTTGGACATCTCTTGAAGTTTTTTCTGTAAAGTAACAAGGCATGATCCAGACATTATGTACCATAACACAGAAAAGCCTATATCTTTAAAGCCCATGATTAGTAGCCCTCGATTAAAGCCCATATTAGTAAAGCCCATAATTTAACATTTGTAGCCCAACAAAATACAAAGAATTTATTTTCTAATCAAAGCATAATAGCGTCAATTTTTTAAAATCGCTATTGCACCCCTGAAATTTTTTGATATCAAATCCTTAAAGCTCCTGTGGTTTTATTAACCTAACTTTTGCTGAATTTTTGGAGTGCAGTCTGGTAGACAAGGAGAAAAAACTGAAAAAATGACAAGGAACATATGTTTCTTGTAATTTTATTTTCAGTTTTTTCACCTTACAAGACTGCACTCCGCAAAATTCAGCAAAAGTTTTATTAAAAACAACCCAGAAATTGTAAGGATTTGATGTAAAAAAACTTCAGGGTTACAAAAGCGATAAAAATTGACGCTATTATGATTTGATTAGAAAATAAACTCTTTGTCTTTTTTGGACTACAAATAATTTAGTACTCTGTTGATAATATATTATAGATAAAAACTGGCCCAGAAATCAGATAAATTGTGCATTATTATAGTCGAGCAGAAAATTCTAGTGCATCAAAGAAACTGTTTTCGTTTTCGATTATTTTCTCTCATAGTCATGTCTGTTGATTTCGCCGATTAATGAATTGTAATAGTGCACTTTTTGTGCATGTCCAATCGTTTTTATTTGCGTATCGTCATACAAAAATTTGGTGCTGTACAATTACTTGATAAGCAATGAACCCAAAACTCAAAGTAAAACGAGATACTGCTCAACTCAAGGAACTTAAGAAAAAGTATTTTTATCCGAAAATGCATTCACTTTGAATAAAATGGGTTTTTTCGAACTATATCTACATACATAGACGGATGCCTTTTTTGAAAAGTTTTGCAAGGCAGAAGCTGCTATTTCTCAATGAATGTTTCTATGAATGCTTCTATAGTGACTTAAAAGCTTTTTCCGGAACAGATTAAATGAACATGAAATCCCGTTTGGACCGAAAATGCAAAAATAACATAAGAGCTCCAATTTTCCAACTTTGTTAAATAACCCGAATCACTACAAAAAAGCTGATTCCGATCGGATCTAAAATGTTCCTAACCTGATATTAAATAAAGTATAAAAAAGCACTTTTGACACTTTTATTGTTCTACATTGGTGGATGTTTTTAGCCTCATAATCTTTGCAAAATGTGCAACAACCCAACAACCACCTATCCTTTAAACAAACTATTTTGGTTCCGACTGAAGAGCTGTTTTGCCGGCTAAGCTGCATTTGAGATATTAAAAGGAGCTTTTCGCCTTGATGTTGCGATTTACAACGTGCTATCTCGTAGCATGTAAAAAGGAAATTTAAGCTTTCTATAGAATGTTTTCAGCTACAATATCTAAAGGTATGACCTTTTAGTAGTGACACATGAATTAAATGTGATAATCGTTCAACGAAAAGTAGTTGTGTGACTTTTAAAAATCACAGATGATAATTGTATGAAAGGTAAGAAATCATAAATGATCGTTCAAACTGTTCATGGAAGGAAGAGATCAGAAAAACAAAAAAAGAAAAAAACATGACGTTAATTTTTTTACGAATTGTAGGATATCACTTGCAGTCTTTTGCACACGTGATATGAAAGCGTTTGATTCTTTTTCAAAAACCATGAAATCATGTTTTACCCTGAAAAGCTGAAGAAATATGACCGATATGATAAAACTTTTCGTAAGTTGCTGCTTTAAAAGCTGTCTGAAAGATCCTTATGTTAGGGATATTTATTTAGAAAGTATTATATTTTACTTTTCATTAAATCTGTAAAGGAAATAAAACTTTAAATAATGTCCTAAGAACGCTAATGATCTGCTTAAACCGCAAACCAAAATTTGATTGACACAAAGATGAATTAAGTTCACGTACACTTATTCAAACTCAGAAAGTTTTCAACCAAAACTATTTGAGTATGCGTTTCTATTGTTGCTATCACTGAATAAATATCACCAAAATAGTACAGCTCATAAGCCTTCTCACTCAAAAGCTGCTGCTATTTTTTTAAGTTTTATTATCCGCTTTTAGAATTATTAAAAAGACAAAAAAAATTTATCACTGAATATTTATCCCTAACATAGTGTATCTCCCTTTCAGACAGCTTTTAAATCAGCTACTTACGAACTCAAAACTATACTAATAAAACGGCTATATATACCTATATAAATATATATATATATATATATATATATATATATATATATATATATGTTGGAGCTGAGCTTAAGGAATTACAAAATTGCGTAAGAAGTAAAAATTCAGCGCAGATTCAAAACAGATCCAGATACATGCGTAGGACGAAATGTACTACTGTGTTCTATTTTTGTCTAAATTATCCAACTTCTTCGCTAGGAAACTGTGTATAGCGAACAAGAAACAGCCTCGTATGCCACGTAAGCAGAAAATATTGTTAACAAACTGAACAAAAAGTAAGAACTCACAATTTTTGTCAGCCTAGCAACTCGAGCTAGCACATAAATTCAGCAAAAAAAATTGTTGAAATAATATAGTCTTGAGCAGTATCTTTGTGACATTTTCTTGCCAAAACCAAACCCTTGAGCAGTATATTTATTAGTTTGTTACTGTGTCTTGATACCGAAATTTGCCTTGAGCAATATTCTATCTAATTTTGTGTCTTGTATCGAAATTGTCTCGAACAGTGAATTCAATTTTATGTGTCCTGATATTCAATCTTCCACTCGTGGGAACTCTCGTGAAAATCGCAACACACGCACCTAGGATTAAGTTATAAACCAATATTCATATTACTTCTCAGGCATATACTTTTTGCCTTAAATTTGTTTCATAAAAACGTTCAAACTGGTAAACATACAGAGATCCCGTGATGTGTGATCTGTGAAACCAGTTCCTTTGAGAAAATTCTAAAACTAAGTTAGGTAAATTAGTTAATTAGGTTAGTACAGCAGAATGGATCTACAGTTACAAAAGCAAACTGCCTAAATGAAGTATCCAGACAGATTTTGTAACCACTCAGAACGAACTGGGCGGTGAAACACTTTCTTCTTTCTTTGTGAACCACAAGGAGAGCAGCCATTACATTTGGTCCACCGACCAAGACAGTGATATACAAACTGCTATCCAACTCAACAACTGAAGTGCCAAAGGCATCAATGAATAAAACAGAACCCAACAGGCAATTCAACGACGCAAAGCCAATTAGGCAAAGTGTATTATAAGTCGAATAGCAAGGCTTAATAAAGCGAATAAACAAAAGTACGGAAATCTTAAGAATTCCGCAATTTTCAATACGGAAATCTTAAATTCAGTATTCAGAGATTAAAGTTGAAGTCCCAAGGTACAGACGAAGTGACTCCGTCACAGAGTCAGGACATTTTGCATAGACAGATTAGCAACTGCCAAAAAAAAACTCGAGGCAAAAACTCAGGAGGGCCAGGAGCTAATCAGAAACAACGATAGATCAAGCAAGCTCAAGACCATTTATCAACAGCTACTGAAGCTTGACGACTCTCTTTGCATTCTTCTTCGGAAGCGAGCAAATGTTCTTCGTGATCCAGAATTGTTTGAACGACACGCAGCCGAACGACTAAATTTCTTACAAACAATAAACGCAGATTGGTTACCATAAATTCACGTAGAAACAAGCATGTTGGATCAACATAATCAAACCTCACAATTGACGAGCAATGCAGAACCAACGGCAGCTAAGACTTCACAGTGTTGTAGGAGTTTCTCAACAATCTATTGAAAATGGAAACTCAAACATGGACAACAATTCAAAAGCCTCCTCTGAAAAACGAGCTATAGTGGCAGAACAGCTTGCGGCTCTAGAGAAAGTTTTTGCATCAAAAATGAGGTTGAAGAATATTGAATTCGAATTGAAAAGGAAAGAGCTTGAAACGGAGGTGTAATTTTATGAAGACGAAAGTGCACTGAAACGGCAATATGAGAAAGAAGCTCCTGACGCAAGAGCATCAGATTCTGATCATAGAGCAGCCCCTAGTATTCGAAGTAGATCACCATTCAATTGCAGAACCCCAAAGAACAAAGATGTTTCCGGTTGGCTCGATAACTGGGATAATTTCTCCAACTTGCACGTTTATAGTTTTGAGCGTGCGAAAACCAGGATTGAAAACAATTATCCCAGGGTATGCTTCAATCGCGAATGTGTACTTAAGTCACGGTCACCAAGCGAAGAGCGTGTCAGCTCAGCCCGGGAACAAGACAAGTGTAAGCGTAATAAACAAAGCAGTAGTAGTCAACTACCTACGTTGAATTTGAGTTCCTTGACGGAAACCGCCAGGAGTGGCCGGAAATGTTGAATATGTTTAAAGCAACGGTTCACCATTGCAATATAACTAACTCAGAGAAAATGAGCCATTTAAAAACGTTGTTGACAGGTTAAGTACAGTCAGCTATATCAGGAATAGGCTATTCGGGAGAGTTCTACGCACACGCATGGGAACTGCTGGATTGAAGTTTGGGTGAGCTTACCTAATTGTCGACGCTCAGCTTAACATATTGCGCAAACAACAACCAATTCAGATAATGCACGACTCAAAGGCTATAAATAATTACTCAATAACAATCAACAACCTAGTTTATGTATTGAAGCAGTACAATTGTGAAGGCAACCTGCGTTCAAGTTCAACACTGCAAGTGGCAATTGAAAAACTGTCCTCAAACTTGAAAGAAATATTGTTCTTCTTCATTGACGAGTGTCAAGAAGATGAACCCGACCTCACTCTCCTTGAAAAGTGGTTAGCTTGAATGGCTTTTGTCCATGAAGGAATGCCATCAACCAAGAGCCAACGAAAGGAAGATGATCAATCAAAAGCTAACAAGAAAAAATCTTTCTCAAAATCGTCAAATTTTAGTGCTAGTTGGAATGCGAACGAAACGAAGCAATTGCAAAACAACAACTCTCCACTAGCGGATGGCACTCATAAAAAACGGAACTGTCCAATATTTAAGAGCATAAAAGTCACCAATCGCTATGCGGCAGTCGGAAAACAACGCTTATATTATGGATACCTGTAAAGTCCACCCGTGCGGTATAAATGGATGTACCAAAAAGCAAAACACTCTGAAACACTCTGACTGCTACACTCAGAAAACCAAACGGACGAAGATAGTCACGCAGTTAATGTAAGTGCAGCAACAATCAACCAAGTTACTAGTTTTCTTCAAATAGTTCCGGTATCAGTACAACGCTACGCTTTCCTCGTTTGAATACCTACGCTTTCCTCGATAGTGGGTCAACAGTATCATTAATCAATCAGAGTGTCAAGGATCAACTACAAGCCAAAGGCAAGGACGTTACCTTGAACATAGCTGGCATACATGGGACGCAATATTTGAGGACAGAGAAATTTCCTATCACAATGAAGGGACTACATTCAAAGGTGCTATCGATTGGAGCGTTTGCACGCCCATCAATCTTGTTGGGAAACACAACATACGATTACAAGAAACTGAGGAACAACTTCAGACACCTGAATGTTCTCACTAACAGCACATTCAACCTGATGGAAATAGGCATCATACAAGGACAAAATGCTTACGAAATTCAACGTCCATTGGACTACTAGATTGGAACACAAAGTGAGTTTTTTGCCGCCTTAACAGAATTAGGATGGGTGATCAGTGGTCCCATGACAGGCAAGAAAAGTCAAAATGTTTGTCATTTCGCCTCCACAGAAGATGTGAAAGTGGCAGAAAATATCCAATCATGGTGGGACATAGAAACTTATGCTTTCAAAATAAAAATTGTAAGTCAATCAAAGAAAGAGCAGCAAGCTCAGAAGTCCTTAGAGAGCACGACAAAATTTATAGGCGAGAGGTATGAAGTAGGCATGCTCTGGACTGAACCAGAGCCCAATCTTCCAAACAACTACGGCTCGGCCCTTTGTCAAATCTACTCACTGGAACGAAGACTCTAAAAGGACCCCAAATTGGAAGAAATGTGTCAACAGTCAACTGATGCAGATGTTGAAAAAAGAATTGTGAAGAACCTGAACAAATCGGAAATCAGGGGCGTTTTCGGAAAGGAATGGTATTTGCCGAACCATCCAGTACCAAAGTCCAACAAACCGGGTAAATTTCGTCGCGTTTGCAACGCTGCAGCCAAGTACAACGATGTATGCCTAAATGACAAGCTATTAGCTGGACCCGATCTATTACACGGGTTGATTGGAACAAAATTCAGATTTCGAGAGGGACCAATAGCCCTAGCCGCAGATATT
Organism: Convolutriloba macropyga; assembly: GCF_964194025.1. Classification (NCBI taxonomy): domain Eukaryota; kingdom Metazoa; phylum Xenacoelomorpha; order Acoela; family Convolutidae; genus Convolutriloba; species Convolutriloba macropyga. The sequence goes on along the minus strand of NW_027449392.1, from coordinate 27,809 downwards.
GAATCAATGTCTCTGCAGGTGCAAGTCCATGAAAGAGATAAAAGCTGCTTGAGATTCCTTTGGCGAACCACAATGAACAATCCCGTGCAAATTTACGAGTATCAACGTCATGTTTTCGGAGCAAAGAGTTCACCAACATGTGCAAACTACGCTCAGAAGCAAATAGCGCTCAATAATGAGGACAAATTCCCAATTGCAGCAAAAACAACCCAAAACAACTTCTACGTTAACGATTTCATCAAATCAGTTGAAACACCTGAAGAAGTAATCAATGTTTTCAAACAACTGCAGCTTCTTCTCTCAAAATAT
>NW_027449392.1:0-22500 GCF_964194025.1 Convolutriloba macropyga | reverse complement strand
CATGTTTTTTGCTGTATGAGTGTGAATTACTTGAGTTTGAATTAATAGTCCGCCAAAAAAAAGATGAGAGGACATATTTGACACAAAAACCTCAGTTCATAGTTTTAATGGAAGTTGGTTTCTCGCAATATAGAATAACCAATTGCACTTAGACCTTTTACTTAAAAATTAGTTTGGGCGATTTTCAAACGTTATGTTGGAATCAATTTGTACTTCTAGATAACAAAACGCATGAGCTGATTTCATATCTTCACCTTTAATTAAAAACTCTGGATAACTCTGTAAGAAATATCAACTCTATTCTATCGGCTTTTAAACTTAGTTTAATCTTTGTCAGGTATTTGTCTACTCTTCTAATAGTTCATCAAAATTTAGTGCGTTTTTTTTTAATTTTGTTTTTCAAAATCACAAATAATACCAGTGGCTTCCTCAAATTAAACAATAATTTTTTCACCTTCCTGTATCAAAACATCGTTGTCAATTAACAGAAAAAAGAAGTCCGAGTACTGTTCTTTGTGGAAAACATGGTTATCAGGTATTTTTACTGATAAGTTAGTTCCTAGTTTTAAAAATTTTGTTCCATAAATGGGGAAAAATTTTAAAAGGAATAAAATAGGTTGCGAGAAATTGAGCTTTTTAGACTCGTTGAAAAAGATTTTTTGTAATATTGATTCGAAAGCTTCTGCAAGATCGAAGAATACAGCACCTGTGTCGGAGTTATATTTCGTTTAACTCAATACCTTATCCAATACAAACAAGCGCAGCCGGAGTTGAAGACAATTTAGATTGAAGGCCAACTAGATTTCTGATTGGAGCTCATAGTTATTAGGATAATTTAGAAACCGATTGAGTTGAAGTCATTCAAGAGCTTAGGCAAATTTGCTGTTACGGAGATCGGACAGTAATTAGTTGAAACAGAAAGAGATTATTCTAGTGCGTAAGCGTTAGAAATATGCGTATGGCAATAGCGTATTTACTGCGTTGATGTATCACGTGTCCAGTGCTTTCTTTCGGTCTAGATTGTCGAAAAGTTTACAGAGATCCCTCGTAGTAAAACGTATAAAATTGAACTGTTCAATCTTTCGCTCTTTCTTCAACGTACAATGGTACAAAATGACCTCTATAGATGCCCATTTCGCTGAAAACATTGCTAAAAGAGATTACTACACATTGACCTTTTTTATTTGTTTTTTGACCATTTTCTTCAATTTCAGTGATGTTCAGACTGCTAATTTTTTTTCCATTTTCTTTAAAAAAATAACGTCAATTTCTCCTCGAGTATTCCAATTTTATACAAATTATGTCTAAACATTGATGTATTATCAACGTTGCGATACTTTTAAAATGATGCAAACGAATCAACACTTTTTGTTATTTTGTTTTCAATGAAAAATCTAAGCTTCTCAGCAACTAAATTCTTAGTTCATTTTTTCACCGATCGTTTATCTGAACTATTCATTTGTTAGTAGAGATTTATTTCTGTTGGTGAGCGTTCTTCTGTTGTTTACAACAAAATTCTAACGAACTCTAAGTATTTGGTTGAATTGCATCTTATTTTCTGAGAAACTGTTTTCCAATATGTGAGAGCCAGATCTCAATAAATAATTTTATTAACAAAAAGGTTTTTGGTTCTCAACTTACAAAAAAGTTTTTCTTCTATTTTTCTTTACCAAACGAAGTTTGCGTTGAATAAAAACTAGAAAATGATCGATATCGAAATGAGCTAAGTGAATTTTCTAACAAGTGATTTGTTTTTTAGTCGCCAGCATGGATTTATTAAAGTTTTATTTTGCCGCATATGCGTGTCTGAATATCATTTTTCGAAAACTGTAATTCTAGTACTGAAGGAAAGTTTTGAAAAGTTTTGCCCATTTCTTCTCAGCAGGCCAGTTTTCTTACTTTCCAAATAAGAAAATATTGTCTGCCATTGTGAACACAGTGGAAACGTCAACATATTATTTGTCCAAACATGACAATAGGAGACGTAAATGAGACAGGACATTTTTTCGCTAAAGAATTGCTGAGATCTATCCACAAAATATCAAAACATCTGATCAGCAAAGTCAAATTCTTTTATGTATTCAAAGTTTTTTTTTACGAAATCAGGTTCTTACTCCCCAACTTTATCAGCTTCTGTGTGATGAGACCGACTTTTTTGAACAAAAAACTTTCAGCATAAAAGCCTTTGTTAAGGTCTTGTTCATCGCTAATCCAAATTTTAGTCACTATTAGAAAACTTACCGAGTCCTGTTATTGAAACAACTTCAATATATCTTAATATATTTCTCATATAATGCAAGCCCTGAACATTAGAAAATTATTTTCATTTTGCGTATCAAATAGCGCATCATCCAACTGAGGAAGTGTTGACGCTTCAACGGGTCCAGGTTTTTCTGGGTCATCACAAAGTAGCAATAAACTGTTTTTAAGAACCAAAAAAACTCTACTGACTGCGGCAACGATTATTTAAATCTGCTGTCTCTGAAATGAATTCAATACAAATTGAAAGATGACATGATTACTTGAGTTAAATAACTTTGCTTTATGTATACCTGATTCTCTGTCAGGGCTTCCCAAGGAAACCCAAATTGTTAGTAAAAGTATCATGTCAAAAAAGCCACTCGACTCAAGCAAAGCTCAATAGTCTTTGCGATTTTCGAGGCTGAACTACAATTTGGAAGCTAGCAGAAAATATGATACCTTAGTTGCAACCAATTTGCTTATATGTTTTCTTACTGCTTCGTTGCATCTCTCGTGAATTTTTTTTCTAAATGAAAATAATAACGTGTATTTGCTCTAGATGAGATCTTTTGCAAAACAAAAATTAAAACATGATAATTGTTCGATTGTGACCTGAAAATTAATCTAAAATGGGCATATATAAAGCTGGATTGATTTCAGCACTAACCAAGCAGACAGAATACCAAAAGTATTAGGAGTTTTTTGTGTTCACTGTTCTTGGTGTCATCTTTAAAAAAACGAAAATAAAGAGTCGCCCGAAATGTTTTACAATTTTTTTGGCCTAATCTACCGACAAGTAAGAAACAAGGGAAATTTCGATAAAATTACAAAAGTGATAATTTTTGAGAACAAATTATATGTTGCAATAGGCTTATATAGGGTTTTTCAGAAGTTAGTTTTGAAGAATAGAACACAAGTAAATGACCGTTTTCCTACTTTTGATGTAAAGGAGGAATATAAAATCAGAGAAATTACTCTAACACAATTGTACTAAGCCACTAATTCACATGAAATCAACAAAACTTCTAGCCCGGGCGTTGTCAATGCTTGGGCTATCAAAGTACGCTAGTTTTCGATAGGAGGTCACTTACAACTCGTTTTCTACATATGCGTTTTAGAAGTTTTTCGTAGAAATTGCAATTATTGTTTTTGTCAGTTCTGCCTACAAAAGAGTAGGCAACAAAAGTTAGGCAAGCGTATGCAAAGTTTATAAACCAATCTCATTAATTATCTGAAAATTTTTTTGAAACGTCTTCTCTTGAGTCATAGAATCAGACAAAAAATCTTTAATGATAATTTTCAACGGTATAGTTTGCCCAAAGGTGCTGTTTGGCTTTTATTTGAAACCACCTTACAGTATAAGTTTGAAAATTCAGTTGCAGTTTTTATTGATCTGGTCAAAGTTTTCAAATGAATATCTCATCGAATACTTTTGGGGAAAAAACGCGCGTAATTTTTTTTATTAAAAAAAAAGTACGCGCGTTTTTTCCTCAAAAGTATTCGATGAGATATTCGAAAGGACAGGGTATCTGTTAAAAAAATCGTTTACGAGCAGAAAAGCTAAACTCTCAAATGTGTGTCTCGAAGAAAAGAAATGATGTCAATCTAAAAAAAATGCATGCTGTACAGTAACTTTTTTTTTGGGTGAGGGTGGTTTTTTTTGGTGATTAAGGAATGCAGAACTGTTCATATATAAAGGAAACAACCGTTCTTTACGACTAAAATCATTCTGAAATGGAGTAAAATTCCTCTTGAAACACGGAAAGTAAAATCTCAAAACAAATTTTAAATACAGGAAAGAACCATAAGCCACTCCAAAAGTCATTTCTACTCATTGCAGAATAAGAAACTCTTAAATTTGATTTCAAATTTTTTTCTCCAGAAATAAAATGTATATATTATACCTGGCTTGTAAACTTTAACCGAATTGTTATCATAGTAATTTACCTGTTAATTCAGAAAAAAATAGATACACAGGTTATCATTTAAATACGAAGTAAGTTCAGCGCACAATAATAGATTAGAGGACACAATGGAACGAAAATATCATTGACAGATAATAGAGGTTCGAAGCTGTGTCAACGACAGGGCAGATTTTGATGCGGTTGACGCGGAGAAAAACTAATTGAACTGTAAATATTGCATATTTCTTCATCGCATTCAGCGCTAAGAGAGCTAAAGTATTTTTTATTGAAAATTTTTTGTTTACCCAGAATTTTACTGCATTTCTCCCGTCATTTTACCTCAAAATTTTTTCCATTGAAACCCATTGCCGTCCAGTATTTCCCCAGTTTTTTTTAAATCCGGAAGTTGGTTGTTTTATAGCTTCCATTGCAGCTCATTATAATTCCGTTCATTAACCATGATTTTGGTCAGTGCGGCTATTTCCTCAAAATTCTCTTACTGCAGTGCATTGTAAGCCCACAGTTAAATGACGATTTTTCAATAATTCCGTTCGAAAATTAACAAAAGCGAGAGTGTTATTCTAACTTTTTTCTTCATTCTGTAATAAAATTTAGAGAGAAAGTTAGTTTGAGCATCACCATCTTCAGATTGAAAATTATCTGCAACAAGATGGTTCTGGGAAAAATTCAGATTGAATGCTTTTAATCGGTGTTCTCTCGGTTCAGTATGTGTGTATACAAAAAGTGTAAAAATATATACATTTTTTTGTTTGTCTGTTTCGAAAATAATTTATTATTATTATTTTAGAGAGACAATAAAAAGAAACGAGAGATTTTATATTCGATAACGGAAAAGACCATATTTCTTTTTTTCTTGTCAATTGCATTCGCAAACGCTCCATCAGTTAGTTTTAAATATTTAATAGCATACGGTTCTTTCTCAATTCTATAAGCGATAAAACGCTAGGACGAGTTCCGCATCCCTAGAATAGTTTTGGCCACGCCGACATTGTGAGCGAACAAGCGCTTCCAGTTCGACCAGTCCCAAAGATAGTAATTGTTCGGACAGAACGTTGGCCAGACTGAACAGACCTTAGCAATCAATGGCCGAAGAATCTCTCGTATCATTGTCCAGACGGAGACTGACTTTTGAGGTTGTGACCAGAATTAACAGACCAAAATGTCGCTATTGACCAGACCGTAAATAATAATAAATTGTTTACTGGTGTCTTTACAGAATAAATAGAGCACTTACACAGTTGATCAATGCATATAACAAAGAGAACCAGAAAGATCGCCATTAGACCATAAGGTCCCTTTTCAGGCGTCTCATAGTCGGAAGAGAAATTTCGTGTTATTTATTTTAAAAGTTATTTAGTGGAAATCAAAATTAAACTGATAGCGAGAAAAAAAGGAAGGTTAGTATTAAAATGATTTCAAATTGGTCACAATTTTTGATGAATAAATTTCTAATTTAAGCCATAAATTAACCTAGTGAGTTGTTCATTCAATAAAAAATAGTTTTCTAGCTTTAAAATTATTTAACTGTGCACCGCTCAAATTTTTCACTTTTGTTACAAAATTAGAATCCAGTTTGAGAAAAACGTTTAAGAGTTTTCCGATTTTATTTGACAGACTGTTTTCGATAAAAGATGAATTAAGGGGGACAGCTTTAACTCGTTTTTCGCATGAGCACAGTTTCGACAATTCATTTTGTGTAATGAAATAATTTATGTCCATGATGCAACTTTCACGTCTTATGCATTTCGTCATCAGTTTGGAAACTTCGTACAGATAAATCCCCTGGGCCAAAAAAAACTTTGTATTTCTCTCTGATGAGAGAAACTGAGTCAAATTTTCGAAAAAAAGATTACTCTCAGTATTCTTTTAATTTTTGCATCAATTTTCTGCATCGAAGCTTTACTGGCAGTCCCAGAGACCGAAAAATTGTACCAATTTTTCTTCTACGCGTTTCGAGTGTTCTCTAAAACATAATTTTTTGTCAATCGTTATGCCCAAGTAACTTAAAGAATTTAGATTTTTAAGGCGCCTTCCGTTCATTGTAAAGACATCATTTCTGTCATGCTTAGTCTTAAATGTTATGCTTTCAATTTTATCCATGTTCAGTGTAGGTTTGTTCATTTTAAGCCGGTTTTCTATTTGAGGTAAGATCTGTTGATGTTCCCGGCAAGCATTTGCTTTATTTGATTTTGTGTAAACTGCAGTATCATCAGCATAGAAATGAAGTTCGAGCATGGGCTGTTGGTTTTCAAATCATTTATCTAAACAATGAAAAGAAGTGGGCCTAAGATAGACCCTTGTGGTATCCCGTATTTGACTTCTGTCATTTGCGACTTCCTTTGTCCAGACTGTACAAATTGTTTCCTATTTTTCAAATAAGATTCCAAAATAGTATATAAAGGACCCCTTAGTCCATACATCTTACACTTTTGAAGCAGAATTATTCTGTCAACAGTGTCGAAAGCTTTACATAAATCTAAAAATATGCAATAAGGGTGTTCCGTATAAGAATGTTTTGATGATCGTATCAACTCAACCAAAGAACTAACTGCGTCAACAGTTCCTCTTTTTCCCTAAAACCGAATTGTTTGCTGTTTAAAATTCCAAAGTCTCGAAAATAGTTAGAAATACGATTTAGAATAAGGTTTTCTAAAATTTTACCAAGAGTTGGTAAGAGAGATATTGGGCAAAAGTTATTGGGTTCACTTTTTTCACCTTCTTTATGTAGAGGTATTACCGATGCTATTTTCAATGAGTCCGGAAAATTGCCTTCCTGACAAAATGCGTTAATCAGTTTGGATAGGTAGCGCACGATTGTAGCTGCTACCGATATTAAAAAATATAGTTAAGATCCATATAGTCTTCGCTGTTTTTTGACTTAGACTCCTGGACAACTCTAAGCACTTCTTTTTTTGCTCGTTGCTAACGAAAACGTAGATAGAACGTGTTGATTTTTTAATGAACACTCACTTTGTCTAAACTTTTTATTCAAACTTTCGCCAATTGTTGCAAAGAAATGATTGAAATAGTTTACTTCCCTTTGATTGAGATTTTGTAATTTTTCTCGCTCATTTCCACTAAGACTTCTTATTAATTGAAAAAATTTTCTGATTGATTTTGCTGCATGCTTTTCTATTATTTTATGATAAACTTGTTTCATTTTTACTTTCATTATACGTTTGAATTCTTTACGTTGCTCTTGGTACTTTTTTTTGGCCTCAGTTGTTTATGATTTCATCCTTTCTCTGAACATCCAATTCTTTTTTTTGCAGTTCTCTTTTCAATTGGTTATCAACCCAGCTGTGATGGTTTTTATTTTTTACAACCTGCTTGAGAAGATATCTGTCCAAAATTGATTTCAGTAAAATTTGAAGCTCTTCAAACTTGTTATAAATTGTCTTTTATTTCTCACAACTTTCCACTTTTGATATTTCATGACTCAGAACAAATATTATTTTTTCAATTAGGGAGATATCTTTAAGTTTTTGCCAGTTTCTTGAAGTGATGTATTCAAGTTTGTTTTCCATCTGTGTTCTTGCCTGAAAACCAAGAAATACAGAATAATGATCAGATATACATGTTTGTTTAATTTTTAACTCTGCTGTAAAATTGCAAAAAAAAGATGTCTTAATTTGATTTTGAGCATTCGGTTTCTCGAGTGATTGAATTTTCATCAATTATTTTCATACAATATCTTTTCATAATTTCCTTCAACGTCTCTCGCTACTGATTGTTCTTCAGAAAATGATATTAAGGTCACCACAGACGTTATTTTAAGATTGCGGTTCTATTATTAAGCTGTCAATATAAGCTTTCAAATTTTGTAAGGGTTTCCGTGTTAACTGAATTTGGAGGCATATACATGCAAGTTACATAGGTGACGATTTCGATTGTTCCAGTAACTCTCATAGTAAGTGCCTGAAGTCCATTTAAATTACACGAGTTAACAACTTTTGCTTGTAGAAATTTTTTAATAAAATAGCAACACCACCTCCTATTTTTTTCTGTTGATATTAACGAGAGGTCTATGACCCTCCAGGAACATGAAATTTGTGTGATGAAATTTCTTGAGCCAAATTTCCGTGAGACAGATTGCCGACGGTTTCTTGCTTAGGATTTCTAGTAACACTTGTAGATCATCAACGTTTTTGGTTAATGACCGAATGTTGCGAAGCATGGTTTTGAAACAGTTGGACATGTTTATCGATAAGAGTTGAAGTTTTATTTTAATTGATGAACTAACTAGCTACGCAGGCCGCCAGACAAAGCCTAATGAAAAAAAAATTTACAAATGATCTAAAAATCAAAATGGAAAAAAAACAAAAAACAAAAAAACAAAAAAGGCGAAAAAAGAAAAAAAACTTTCATCAGATTAGCAGTATCAAATGGAATCATTTCCCGCGAAAATCACAGGAAGAGAAGAGCAATGATTACAAATTTACTCTTCCTTAACCCCTGTCTTTTCAAAAAACTGCGAATATCACAGTCCGAAAAGACTACTTGCGGAAATCACAAGCAGAGTTAAGGACAGAGAACTTTGCTAACCAAAGGTTTTCTCCAGTTGGTGGTTTTCTGCAGTGTCAGGTGCAATAATAATACTATTTTTTAAAATCCTAATAAAAAGATAAAATTGCTCTTCCGGTTGAACATGATGGGAAATTTTGAGTTATGGAAACAGAAAGCACATTTCAACACAAATCAAAAACAATTATTTTGATTCAGATTTTGTTTTCTAGTTCTCTTCTTATTTTACTATTTTTGTCGTTTGGCAGCGGGAGATCTGGCGTCTACATCATCGTCCTGAACATTACGCTTTTTAATGGTTGTAAGCTTGTCTAATTGTTCTATTTCGTTCGCCCGAACGAATTGAGTTTTTTTTCGTTGTTTGCAATGAGCACGGAAACTACGCAATTGTGTGTAGTTGTAATTAAGTTGCGTTTCATAGCCTCTGCTTTGATTCAGGAATTGGCTCTTTTATGTAGATATTGTTTCATTGATTGCGTTTTTCTTGTTTCGTAAGGCTCGTCTTTTCCTAAAAATTTCTTTTGGTCAGCAAAGTAGATGAACTTGCAAATAACAGTAGGCATATTGTTGTACTTCAGTTGACCCGGTACAATATGGCAAGCTTTGATGCTGGGTCTGTCCAGGTACACTCCAAGAAATTTATCAAAAAATTTCAATGTTTCGAGGGTAACGTCCTGTACACTTCGACTATCAAATGTGGGGTTAACGATTAAAACGCTATCTTTCCTTGAGTACCGATCCTGTGCTCTGAGCCTATCGTTCAAGTTCTTCTGGTTTTTTGTCAGCATTTCAATTTTTTGGTCTTGTTCGACAATAGTTTTTCGAAGCTTAGATACTTCCGTTTGTAACTCTTGTATTTGTGATGTTTGTGTGTTGTTTTTACTCACGATACCATTGGCCACATCCTCTGTGTTGGTTGATTCCATAGTCCAGTCAATAATAATAGAGAAAATAGAAGTTCAATTCAGTTGTTTTGATCAGTAAAAGACAAAAAAAGATTCAGTTTCGATAAGCTAAGGCGTAAAACGGCCTGCGTAGTTTCGTTTTATAGAGGTAGAAACATCAAGGTAAAAAAAAGAAAGAAATAGAGCAACCGCTCTGTATGAAAACTTTTCTCTTGTAAAACCAAAATATGATCTTTGGCGAGACCGATGAGACTGAAAATTGGGCTTTGGGCAGACTGAACGGACCGGAAACTGGTTATTAGCCAAAACGAACAGATTGAAATTTGGTATTGGCCATATGGAAGGCTCGGACAAAATTTTTGTTCGAGCCAAATAATTGAGTAGGGTTGCACAAAACTCAGCTCTTCGCTACCCAAGTAGGTTGATCAAAACCTTATAAGTTTACAATGAGGTTCAATACACTATAGGCAGGTATTGGCCAGACCGACTTGGATAGCGGACAAGGATTTCAGATAAACCAAACCCATAAAGTTAATTTGGCAATTTAAACCAAACAGACTTTGACTACCATTGGCCTGACTGAACAGATAAAAGACCAATTAATTGACTGAAAAATTGGCCATAGGGTTATCCAGCCGGTCAAGACTAAATTTAGGGGTTCTCGCAAGACCAAAGAGACAAAAATATGGCTCTTGACGATACAGACTGAACAGACCAAAGTATTGTTGATGGCCAGAAAGTACAGACCGATATGTTGGTATTGGCTAGACTGAGCAGAGAAAAATTTGGTATACTCAAGACGAAAGGCGGGATAAAAAAAAACAAAAAAATTTTCTAGAACATTGAGCTGGGTTCCACAGGACCCCTGCTTCCCTTTCCTGTGCCACAAGTCGGTCTGCCCAATACCTGTCTTGGGTTGCGGAATTTAATCCTGGGGAATATCTATAGCTCAAAGATTTTATTTGCAATTATTTTTTGGAATCGGAATAATATTAATTCAAATTCTTTTGAAACTCAGTGCAGAAAATCTCTGGACTGTAAAAAGTAACCTTTGCGATGTATCTTTTTGGACACGCGCAGCTCGTGAATACATCTGGCGTAGAAATAGGCAGAGATAGAAATGAAAGGAAGGTGAACTAGAGGAACGCGTCCATAATATTCCAATGGAAGCATATCCTGACGAAAACAAGCATAGCAATCATGCCATTCCTCCGTGGTCTAAAGAGTACTGTAGAATTTAATTGTGGAGAATTTTTCAGAAGGGATGAAAGAATTGCATCAAAATGCCAAAAAATTCAGGCTTAAAACTGCAAAAATTTGCACTTGTGAGTTATCTGAATTTATTGCTGAGTTGCATCGGCCATAGCGTTGTAGTCGATGCTGAGCAGGAGCAGGTACAAATGAATCTATTACTTCCCCCAAGCTCAGTTGGTGTATGACTTTTACGCTTCCCCTCAAGTGCCAGTGCTATTTATTTACATAATAACGAGCTATGTCTAACAATTAATATTTTATAATCGGAGGTAAAAAAAAAGAATGGAGGCCGAAGTAAGACCCCGCGGAATTATGAAAACTCTAATCTTGTTCCTTCATATTATACTTATACCCAAGTTTGGAAAGTTTTGTATTTAATAAATTTGTATAAATTTTGTAAAATATATATATTTTAACTCAATTACTTCAGTATCATTTAGTTCAGTAACAACACGGTTGATAAGAGAAATAAAAGAAGCAGTAAAAAGGAACTTAAAATACTGGGTGCTGCTGATGGATACCCCACATTCGTTACTTCCCTGTTACAGAAGCGTGTTCCAAAGATCGAAAAAATACTGGAGAATCTGAAATACTAAACCATTCCACGGTGTGCTCATGGCTTCCAATATAACTGATTGGGTGCACCAAAAAGGTGTATTCACTGCGCTGCAATACAGCACCAAAGGAAGCCGTAAAGTTTTCTGAGGGATTTGACTAGCTTCCAAATACAAATTACGAGAACATATTGGGTACAATCTTATCAAGGAGTTCTGGCGTCAAGCTTGTTTTCGTATCAATGAGACTGGAATTGGAGTCAGATGAACAACGTCTGACAAGATAAAAGCAGCTTATCCTGGTTCAGTACCGAAGTCCGCTGTATAGGTGAAACCTATAACTAGTCAAAGTCCGAGAACAGACCACACCTTTAACAAAACGTTGGATGATTTAAATATTTTGCCATGATCGCAGCCTACTTAAAGCAAAATGCAGGTTGTCCTCAATGATGTCTCTTTCAATGTTTTGATTGAAAATCAAATTTCCTAAGAAAGAAGCTCGTTCATTGTCATTCTCTCTGCCTCAATAGAACGCCTGGTGATTGGCAGCTCCATACCGGCTCTCGGCCTCCATCTCTTACCAAACGAGTTTTGTGCAGCTGTAAAGTGCAAATTGGGATCTCCAATGTATGAAAAAGAAAAGAAGATCGGCTAAGAGGGAAGACTTTGTCCGCTTGCAGCGGTCCCATCTACTCACCAGTTTGCGAGCAGAAAAATTTGACACCAGAAATAAATCTGAACCTGGAAATGTTTATTTTTTTGTTGGTCTGCTCGACAGCCAGTGACTCCGGATGTAGGCATCACATCCCCATTGCAACCCAGTTTTTTTTCAAATGCGAGGAAAGCAAAGAAGTCTAATTTTGGCCTGAGAGCTGCTGAAGACAGAATTTTTGAGCAACTTTCCAATATGCCAGGAATGCAAGGAGACGCTATAATGTTTATAGCAAGAAGTGCAGACCTGAGATCCAGTACCAAGTAAAAGAAGCCTCCTTAATGTCTCGAGACCTTTGAACAAAAACCCAGGCGTCTCCGAAGTTGAATGTTAACCTGAAAACCCAATTCTGTGGTTTCCGTATTTCGATTGCGAACAGGATTGTGTGGGTTGCACTATTCCAATTGAAAACTCGGTAGTGTGGGTTTTGTTTTTCCACCTGAAAACCCTATTGCTTGGATTCCACTAATCCAAATGAAAACCTGTTTGTGTAGTTTTTGATTCATATAATAACTCATCATGAGAGTGACGAGGGGCCACTAATCTGAGAGCTGCTGCGATTTGAAACCGGGATTATGACTTTGAACTGACAACAATGGCATGATGATGGGATAATAAAATCAGTTAAGATTATCTTACCAAGTCCTATATTTATTGTGTTTCAGGTTTAAAAATCATTTAGTCTTGGCATATATTTATTACTGCTTGATCTCATTTTAACATTAGCTGATAAAAATAAATGGTGGAATATGGCAGAAAAGAACAGTCATACTGGACTCAATGATATCAAAATAGTTCCCTTCAATTTTATAATTCAAAAGTTTGAGGAAAAATACCGGTACACTGATATTTTCGTGAGTAATGATCAGAAATTTCATCAAGGCAATTTTTACATCTCAATTGTTTTGGTCAAGGAAAAGTTAAGCGCTCAAATCTACTCGGGCAATAATCCAGCTAACGTTTTTAGGTCGACCAAAAATCCTGAGTGGCAACATTGGGGTCGAGCATAAACTTAGCGTATTTTTTTGGTACGAGCAAATTTTTGGGCCCAGCATTGTCAATCCTTTTTTTTTGGTCGAGCTGGGTTTTTTCTGACGTAAAGGTCCAGAATGAAAGAAAACAAAAAAGGAAGATAAGCGGTAAACAATGCTGTCAATTTTAAAAATTGCTGGCAGTTTTTTCTATATAAATTTGCGGTGAAAGCTTTGGATTTATGGAGATTGAATACCAGACAAACGTTTCAATAGGAAAACACAATATGAGGTTCTTCCGTTTGTGCCTCCCCCCACCTTTGTGGGCCTCCCCCCACGTTTGTGGGCATATTTTATTTGCACCCCCGACGCACGTGCAATATTCTTACATAATGATTTACTATGTAATGGCGTACTGGGGGGGGGCACAAAAGGAAAAAATCCCACAATTTTTATGGCCATTATACAAGAAGTTCAACTAAAGTTTTGTAGACATCAGGCGGGTACCAAATAAAATAATTGAAAACGTTTTCAAAATCCAATTGACACTATGAAATATTCAAGTGTTTATAACAACCGTCTCTATATAAAAATAGCTTAAAAAGCGCGATATGTTTTAAAATGTCGAGTTTTTGCAGCATTTCGGTTGTAGTCAATCCAGACTTTATTGTTTCAGAATTTCCCTCTAGCTCTGAATTCATTTCAAAAAGCCGTCTTTACGTGTTTTAATTGGTTTAGCCAGAATAGATTGTACAACAGATTTTAATTCAAATTTTTTCACCTGATGGCTACCTAAATTGCCTTTGCTTAATCGAGTTTTCGCCCTATATCCTACGCCCTTCATTTATATCGACTCCATTGCAAAATTTATATGGAAAAATGAGCGGGATTTTTTTGTCAACGATATTTACCGCTTTTCTTACGTAATTGTGTCAAGATTTTTTCGCCCGGGCTATGCTGTGATTCTTCGAAGAAAAAAAGATCTCTGCATTGAAAGGATAAAAATGTAATTTTTATCGCAAGGACGAATGGATTTGAAAACTTTAATTTAACTTAAGTTTTGAAAGAAATTAAGTTAGTTTATGGTTGCTAATAACTCTTTCTTCGTTTTAGCTTCTGCAAGAAGAACGACAGAAATCTCCGTAGTTTAGGTCAAGTGCAATCAACCTGTCTTGACTCTATTTCAGCACTAGCATTGTAAATATCTTTCTGTAAGAAATTACCAAACAAATATAGGGGTGACGGCATATAGGGCGATGACCTCATTTTGATTTAATAAAGGAAGCACTTAAATGAAGCCTGGGAGCAAAATGAAAACAAGAAACTGGTAAACAGTTAAAAGCATCGTATAAAGCATCAGTAAAAAGCAAATAAATACTGGAAAAAGATAATTGATAATATTTGATATCATTAAAGAGAAATTGTTTTGTTTTTTTTTATTTCAAGCGTTTTTTTATTTTAAATTATTCAATTTTTAAAGTTCTTTTAAACTAATGTTGTTCGGCTTAAGAAATGCAATTTCATTAAATGCCCTCAAACTTTTTGAATGAACTTAATAATTGTTAACTTTTTTTAACCTGTTTTACAACAGTTCTGTTGGTCGTGTATTTGGTGGCCCTTAATGGATTTAATCGCCATGAAGAACCCTTTCCAATGATAATGTCTTGCAAGTTTTCTAGAGTTTCAGATAACAACGCAAATAATCAACCCTACTTCTTTCTCCTACCTGTTTTCACTTTTCAGCACTGCGTATGGCAAAACAACTCCTTTTTTCCTTTTATTAAGTGCAAATTGAAAAACAAGGAGACAAAACTCTTGAAAATGATTTTCTGGTAGATTTTGGCATTAAATACAAAAATGACAGCGATAATTGCAGTTTTCTGGAAAGAACTGGAAATGGTTTGCTTCTGTTTTGCATTTAAAAGAACTTTGTTTGAGAACGAAATGCAAGAGTTCTTTTTTTATTTGTCGCTCTGTAGATAGAAGTTTTCAATGATATTTCTGCATTCCCGTGCCTAACTCCAAGTGCGTTTCAGTAATTCGCCAGTGTAAATGCAATTCCTCATCATTACTTAATCATAGATTGATTCATGTCACTTTTTGACTTGTACTTGGGTTCAGTCCGATTTTACAATGATGAGACTTGGGCCAAATGCGAAAACTAAAATTCCAAACGATGATCGAACCCAAGATCTACCTCTCCCTAGACGTTTGTTCTCTTTTCTGCGTCACCACGATTGTAGAAATTTTGTCTTTTGCGCCGTTAATATACGCTTAAAATAAGCAAAGATCATGTGAGAAAGCTAGCGGAATATGTTTAATATGAGACTTGCACTTACAATTGCCCAGTACTGATTTTCTCTTGGATTTCAGTACGTGGTTGCAGTGCTTGT
This sequence comes from Convolutriloba macropyga, assembly GCF_964194025.1. NCBI lineage: Eukaryota > Metazoa > Xenacoelomorpha > Acoela > Convolutidae > Convolutriloba > Convolutriloba macropyga. The sequence continues at coordinate 7,021 of NW_027449392.1, read as the reverse complement.
ATTTACTTTTATTATGTATGGATTACTTCTATAGCGCAAACGCTTATATCTGTTCAGAAATCAGCGCAAAGACAGTGCGCACGTTTTTCTCACATAATAAAATTTTATACAAAAAGACACGAGCGGACAGATCTCTGAGCGTTGTTCTGCAGGAGAAGAATTGTTTTCTCAGTCAATGGAAAAACACAAACAAACGTTACGTAACAATTACACCCCCTCCTCCTGTTCCCGCACACCAATCATCCCTTGACTCACCCACCTGCACCCACCCCCCCCCACATACACATAAACACACGCGCACGCACACACAGAGATGCAAACATACGCACACAAAGACGCACGTACACACACAGACAAACACACTCACAAACACGAAATAACACATACATATACACAAACACACACACGCACCCACGCACACACACAAACATACACTTACACAAACACACACAAACACGAAACACGAAATAACACACACATATACACATACACACACAACCAGACACACAAACACAAATTAACACACACATACACAAACACACACATGCACTCACATACACACAAAATAACACACACATATACACAAACACACACGCACGCACACACAAACACATACGCACACACACACACACACACACACACACACACACACACACACACAAACACACACACACACACAAACAAACACAAACACACACTCACACAAACACACACACACACACAAGCAAACACACAAACACAAAATAACACACACATATACACAAACACACACACACACACAAACACACACACAAACACAAAATAACACACATATATACACAAGCACACACGCACACACACACACACACACACACACACACACCCTCGCAATGACGCATTCAAGCACTAATACAATTTTAAACTCACTCGATCATATCCTGTCGAAAAGTAGTGAAAGATGATGAGAAAAGGCGGCATTGAACCCACAAACACAGTTGCGCCATAGAACAAAAATCTGTTTCGTTTTGACAAAATAGTTTCGGCTTCCAGACCTTTACATATAAGGATATATCGCTCGACAGCTATTGCAAGAATTAGACTAGCTTGAGACCAGTAAGGACAAACGTCTGTCAAGATATGAATGATTCTGAAAGATTGACGAAAGCTCGGTTCCTGCTGCCACCATTCTTCTCGCCCATAGTAATCTTCGATGCGGGCTTCTTCGTAATTGTCGTAACTTTGCAAGTAAACAAAGCTGTGGATTACGGAACAAAAAAGCAATTTTTAAGGACGAAATTGTGAAAGCAGAATAAATTGTGGATCAATCAAAATTAAAATGGGTTCTGAGATCTAAAAGCTTTTAGAAAGCAGAAAAAACTGTCTCATATGGAATTACTTCTAACTACTACGTATAAGGCTGACTTTTATGCACAAAAACTTATAATTATTCACGAGTATCCTTAATTTATATTCTAGAACACACACACACACACACACAAACACACACAAACACACACTCACACAAACACACACACACAAGCAAACACACATACACAAAATAACACACACATATACACAAACACACACACACACACACACAAACACACACACAAACACAAAATAACACACATATATACACAAACACACACACGCACACACACACACACCCTCGCAATGACGCATTCAAGCACTAATACAATTTTAAACTCACTCGATCATATCCTGTCGAAAAGTAGTGAAAGATGATGAGAAAAGGCGGCATTGAACCCACAAACACAGTTGCGCCATAGAACAAAAATCTGTTTCGTTTTGACAAAATAGTTTCGGCTTCCAGACCTTTACATATAAGGATATATCGCTCGACAGCTATTGCAAGAATTAGACTAGCTTGAGACCAGTAAGGACAAACGTCTGTCAAGATATGAATGATTCTGAAAGATTGACGAAAGCTCGGTTCCTGCTGCCACCATTCTTCTCGCCCATAGTAATCTTCGATGCGGGCTTCTTCGTAATTGTCGTAACTTTGCAAGTAAACAAAGCTGTGGATTACGGAACAAAAAAGCAATTTTTAAGGACGAAAGTGTGAAAGCAGAATAAATTGTGGATCAATCAAAATTAAAATGGGTTCTGAGATCTAAAAGCTTTTAGAAAGCAGAAAAAAACTGTCTCATATGGAATTACTTCTAACTACTAGGTATAAGGCTGATTTTTATGCACAAATACTTATAATTATTTACGAGTATCCTTAATTTATATTCTAGAATATCAGTTTGGAGAACTAAATTCTCTGTTGTATAAAAAGAGATCAATTTCAACTTAATTTCGGCACATGCGAGTTATTGCAATGATTTCTAATACAGGATTATTGTGATCGACAATATTGCAGAATTTGCAGAAATGGCAAAATTGCAGATTTTTTCTTTTCTCTAATGATAGAAACCAAAACTTTCTTTTCAAAAGAAATAGCATAGTGAGAGAAAACAAAAACCATGAATACGTTTTTTTTCTGTAAGACTTTCACCCAGAATTGCGTTGAAAGCGTTGTATCAAAAATCGTCAAACTTCTGCCGACAAAAACATAAATTAGTGGTGTTACTGTGCATATTTCAATATATGCATTTTTCGACAATTCTTTACCTATCAATGAAATAATCTTAGCTCCTGTAAAAACTGAATATCTTTCGAGCTACCAAAGCTGCAGTAAAAGTGACAGTCTTGACTTTAAATTGAGTTTCAACCTTCAATTTTTCAAAACTTAATAGATCAATACATGCTTTGTTATAAAAGTTGAGTTACAAATGGCAACCCAAGTTGGATAGTCTTCGGGATATGATCTAGCAAATGACATCAGTTACATATATGTGAAGTGGAAAATCAAACCCAGCTGAAAAACCTCAATTTTTTCAAAATTTTAATGCAAATTTTTTCAATACGTTCTATATGGTTTACAATACAAAATTTATCATTGCAAGTAGTAATGTTTAATGGTTTTATGCAAGGCAAGTAGAAAAAAACTACATGAGCTCAGATAAGTTCAGAAACATGCCCAGAAAAAATTGAAAAGCAGCTTGCTCATCAATATTCAGCTAAGTGTGGCAAAAGCGATCACTGTTTTACAGACCCTATCAGAGTGAGCCAGCTGTCTGAGCTAACTCCAAAGAATATCAGCCCGCGTCGAGGTGTCACCGCGATTCAACGCAAAATTATGTAAGATAAGCGGTGAATGCGGGAAATTTTGTAAGATAAGCGGTGAATGCGGTGAAATTACATAAATCAGGCGGTGAATGCGGAGAAAAAGAACTTTATCGCCTAGGAGCGGTGAAATTACATAATTCCATGCTGAAATTAGCTGTGAAATTACATAAATTCACCCCTTTGAATAAAAAGTGTCCAAATTGTGTGATATGATATAAGCGGTGAATGCGATGAAATTACATAAATTCAACGCTTAATTTAGTGGTGAACTTACATACATTCAACTCTTAGAAAAAAGTGTCAACAAGGTGTAAGATTAGGGGATAATTTTAGGGCGATAAAACGATATATGATGAAGGGGTAATGGGGAGTCAGGGAGGAATTGCTACTTTTAATCCCCCCGAATTCCACCCATAATCTTACATCTCTTTGACACTTTTTTCAAAGCGGTGCCTTTGTGTTATTTCACCATTAGAGCAAGCGGCGAACTTACAAAAAATCACCACATTTGACCGCTAGTATATGTATATCCACCGCTAAAAGTTGCAAGCCTAACAAAAATTCAATGCGCATGTTTTGCAGAAAGTAGAGTGAATTTGATTTAAATCCAAAAAATATATCCTAGAAGTTAGTGACAGGTAGCGCAGTGGAAGAAGACGTGGCTGACATGCAGGAGGTGAGAGGGGCGAACCCGGGCAAGGAGAGGGGCGATCCCGGGTAAACTTTAGTAAGCGGTGAAATGTGGTGACTTTTTGTGAGTTCACTGCTTACTCTAGCAGTAAAAATAATTTCAGCGCAAAATTATGTACGAAATTTGCGTTTAAAAAAACAATTTGTCACCGCTAATGTTACATAAATTTCAAATTTTTCCTCGACCCGGGAGCCCCTTTATAGTTATAAAGGAGACCAGAGATGGTTGTTGAAAAATGGGAAAAAATGATTTGTTACTTGGCTGTGCCAAAAAGAAGCATTTATCCTTGTTTTCTGATGACAGCAAATTTCCCTTTTCATTTTGATTTTTTGAACCATGCCGGTTCCATAGGTCTTATTTGAAGTTCATTTTTGATACAAGTGTAATTTAATTTAAGTGAACAACAGTGGCAATATTATAGTTTGTAAGGTAACCTAAAAAGCCCGTTTTTGATTCCGAGAAACTTTAAGGTTTCACAGAAAATTAAACTTTATAACTAATTCACTCCAAACTTTTTTTTGAAAACACCATCAATCATTATAAATTAGAATTTAAAAATAGTCAAACAACAGAGTTTTTATGTATTTCATGCTTGATCTTATCACATAATTGTGATAACAGCATCAATTTTACAATAATTCAGTGCACTGGTTACTAAGCTTAGTATTTGCAAAAAAATATATGTGATTTTTTATGACATCAAAAAACTACGGGCATTTAAAATTGAAGTAATTATGAAAATTAAGGATATAAGAATCTGAAACTGAAAAGTTAATCATATTAACAAAAAAACTTTTTGATTTCCAGTTTCCTCGATCTTAACTTTTAGGCTGATTTGTTTATATAATTGTAGCTGTAAAAGCTACTTTTTTGTATTTTAACAATTTGGAAATTATCAAAAGATCAAAGCGGTTTAACCAGCGTTTCTGTTAAACCCGAAAATTGTGTCATGCACAATAAGGTAAAATAGTACCGAAAAAAACATGTGTAATATCTTGTACTCATTAAGAGTGATTTCGGTCATGCACAAAAATTGGCGGGGAAACTTCTTAGTTATCGATTAGAGTTGGTGTTAACACCCACTCTTATCGATAACTAAGAAGTTTCCCCGCCATTTTTTGTGCATGACCGAAATCACTCTTATTGAGTACAAGATGTTACACAGATTTTTTTTGGTACTATATTACCTTATTATATCTGGGTTGACTTAGATTTGACCTTTTTGTCATGATGTCATTTGATTAGCAAACAAAAGGTATTTCCATTCCAAAGTGAAGCCCGAATATGAGCAGAAGTAAATGAGAACAGACCAGAGATTCATTAGGTAGTCAATAAGACCCAAAAATCCAGTGAAAATCAGATCCGACAAAGTTTGCATCACAACTAAGCAGTATTCCAGAGATCTCAGTTCTTTTTGCGATGCGATGATCCCAAGACAAAACAAGTTGACTACAATAATTATAACAAATATCGGAGGCTGAAACAAAATTTAAAACCCAATTATAATGGTTTTTGCTTAGTTTCCGTACTTTATTGGGAAACATTTTTACATTTCTATTCTTTGACTATCCAGATTATTGATAGTTTCGTCTCACTATAATAGTATTAAACAATTTGAGATCAAAATAGGAAATAGACTAAAATAATAGCCTCGACATCAGTTAAAAAAAACAATTTTCTAGAGTCTTCTGGTAAGAAAAGGATACATTTTTGGAACAATTAGTTCAAGAAAACAATAAAAGATATCCCCATTGTTAAAAAGTGTCTGAAAATATGCGAAGGTTCTGTTATTTTTATTTTACTGACGGAAACATATCAGTTAAAAGTTATATACAATGGGTAAGAGTGTTTAAGTTTTTTGACTTCGCCGAAACCCTTTGGAGATAATCCAATATGGATGTTAATATTAATATGGATGTTGCCAATGAAATAATCTTTTATAATTCTAAAACTTCTTAAATCTGTACGTTTGGCAATTATTTTTTGTGTTAACTGTTGTAAATTATCCTCTGATTCACACGAAAAGGATAAATCCTTGACGATGAAGACATTTTTTATGGCATCATAATCTAAGCTTTCCTCAGGAGTAATGGCAAAAAGTTGAAAAATAATTGGTAGTGTCTGACAAAAATACTCCGCCGTAACGTGATCGAAACGTAATTACAGCAGTCACCTGCAATTGAAAAAAAGTAGTAAATGATAAAAAGAAGCAAAAAATATTTTCTTTATTCAATGGAATATTTAGTAACATTTGGTCTTAAAGATTTTATAAAAATTTCAGGCGTCAAAATTAGTTTTTAAATGATAGAAAGTTCGTTTTTTCAGTTTCTAATATCCAAATACAGCTTTTTTGGCTACAAAGGACTTCAATAAGTAATAGTAAATTAGTTTTCGAGTTTAATCCGTTTCTTGCATTTATAAACTCACAAGCAACGAACAAAACTCGAAAGAATGGCTTTTACTTCTTCTAAAAGTATACTTTTTTGGTAGTTCAAGCCCGCTCAAATCAATTTTTACCCGGGTAAAACTCTTTTTTAGTAAAACTTTAGAAAATGTCTATTAGAAAGACAAATTTTACAAAAAATGCAGCTCGATAAACATTCAAGTAGAAGCATTAGCCCTAGAACCTTATACTTTACCAGAAAAAACTAAAAAAGAAATCTGTTATATCTAATAAATGAGTCGCTAAAGCAGTGTTAGAAGTTTGTTAAACCCTGTGCTTTTAATGAGTGGGGTTTTGAACATTACTTCCATCCATTTTAGTTAAAACTTTATATATGCGTCTTAATCTGTTTATGAGAGACTTGTTTCTTCGCTTCGTTTGCAAAAATTTTGCTTTGACAAGAGTAGTGTTTTCAGCTATTTGTATATTCTTTTCGTTTCATTCAGGAAATGAGTTCTTTAGTAATTTGCTGGATGTTCATGGCGGAGAACTCTTGATAGTAAATTTATCAGTTCATATATGTGTAACTATTTGACAGAAAACAATCGGAGTTTACATCGCAGTTCATCGATGCTTTGCCTTCTCATAGCTGAAAATAACAAACGAAACTTTGTGCTTTGCCTCCACTCTAATTTTTGAAGATGGCTGTTATTAGCCACCCCATACGTACTGTAATACTGGTTTTATTAGCCACTGTCCATACTGTAATACTG
>NW_027449391.1:0-14412 GCF_964194025.1 Convolutriloba macropyga | reverse complement strand
AGCTAGCTAGCTAGCCTTGAGCTAAGCTAGCTAGCTTGAGCTTGAGCTTGAGCTAGCTAGCTTGAGCTTGGCTAGCTAGCTAGCTTGAGCTTGAGCAGCTGAGCTTGAGCTTGAGCTAGCTAGCTAGCTTGAGCTTGAGCTTGAGCTAGCTAGCTTGAGCTTGAGCTTGAGCTAGCTAGCTTGAGCTTGAGCTTGAGCTAGCTAGCTTGAGCTTGAGCTTGAGCTAGCTAGCTTGAGCTTGAGCTTGAGCTAGCTAGCTAGCTTGAGCTTGAGCTTGAGCTAGCTAGCTTGAGCTTGAGCTTGTCTTAGCTAGCTAGCTTGAGCTTGAGCTTGAGCTAGCTAGCTTGAGCTTGAAATTTGAGTAGCTAGGCTAAAGCAGCTCTTAGCTAGCTTGAGCTTGAGCTGCGCTGAGCTAGCTAGCTTGAGCTTGAGCTTGAGCTGTAGTAGCTAGCTTGAGCTTGAGCTTGAGCTTGAGCTAGCTTTGAGCTTGAGCTTGAGCTTGAGCTAGCTAGCTTGAGCTTGAGCTTGAGCTAGCTAGCTTGAGCTTGAGCTAGCTAGCTTGAGCTTGAGCTAGCTAGCTTGAGCTTGAGCTTGAGCTAGCTGCTTAGCTGGAGGCTTGAGCTTGAGCTAGCTAGCTAGCTTGAACTTGAGCTAGCTAGCTAGCTTGAGCTTGAGCTAGCTAGCTAGCTTGAGCTTGAGCTAGCTAGCTAGCTTGAGCTTGAGCTTGAGCTAGCTAGCTTGAGCTTGAGCTTGAGCTAGCTAGCTAGCTTGAGCTTGAGCTAGCTAGCTTGAGCTTGAGCTAGATAGCTAGCTTGAACTTGAGCTAGCTAGCTAGCTTGAGCTTGAGCTAGCTAGCTAGCTTGAGCTAGCTAGCTAGCTTGAGCTTGAGCTTGAGCTAGCTAGCTTGAGCTTGAGCTAGCTAGCTAGCTTGAGCTTGAGCTAGCTAGCTAGCTTGAGCTTGAGCTAGCTAGCTAGCTTGAGCTTGAGCTTGAGCTAGCTAGCTTGAGCTTGAGCTTGAGCTAGCTAGCTAGCTTGAGCTTGAGCTAGCTAGCTTGAGCTTGAGCTAGCTAGCTTGAGCTTGAGCTAGCTAGCAAGCTTGTGCTTGAGCTAGCTAGCTAGCTTGAGCTTGAGCTTGAGCTAGCTAGCTTGAGCTTGAGCTAGCTAGCTTGAGCTTGAGCTAGCTAGCTTGAGCTTGAGCTAGCTAGCAAGCTTGTGCTTGAGCTAGCTAGCTAGCTTGAGCTTGAGCTTGAGCTAGCTGGCTTGAGCTTGAGCTAGCTAGCTTGAGCTTGAGCTAGCTAGCTTGAGCTTGAGCTAGCTAGCTAGCTTGAACTTGAGCTAGCTAGCTAGCTTGAGCTTGAGCTAGCTAGCTAGCTTGAGCTTGAGCTAGCTAGCTAGCTTGAGCTTGAGCTTGAGCTAGCTAGCTTGAGCTTGAGCTTGAGCTAGCTAGCTAGCTTGAGCTTGAGCTAGCTAGCTTGAGCTTGAGCTAGCTAGCTTGAGCTTGAGCTAGCTAGCTAGCTTGAGCTTGAGCTAGCTAGCTAGCTTGAACTTGAGCTAGCTAGCTAGCTTGAGTTTGAGCTAGCTAGCTTGAGCTTGAGCTAGCTAGCTTGAGCTTGAGCTAGCTAGCTAGCTTGAACTTGAGCTAGCTAGCTAGCTTGAGCTTGAGCTAGCTAGCTAGCTTGAGCTTGAGCTAGCTAGCTAGCTTGAGCTTGAGCTTGAGCTAGCTAGCTTGAGCTTGAGCTTGAGCTAGCTAGCTAGCTTGAGCTTGAGCTAGCTAGCTTGAGCTTGAGCTAGCTAGCTTGAGCTTGAGCTAGCTAGCTAGCTTGAGCTTGAGCTAGCTAGCTAGCTTGAACTTGAGCTAGCTAGCTAGCTTGAGCTTGAGCTAGCTAGCTAGCTTGAGCTAGCTAGCTAGCTTGAGCTTGAGCTTGAGCTTGAGCTAGCTAGCTTGAGCTTGAGCTAGCTAGCTAGCTTGAGCTTGAGCTAGCTAGCTAGCTTGAGCTTGAGCTAGCTAGCTAGCTTGAGCTTGAGCTTGAGCTAGCTAGCTTGAGCTTGAGCTAGCTAGCTAGCTTGAGCTTGAGCTAGCTAGCTAGCTTGAGCTTGAGCTTGAGCTAGCTAGCTTGAGCTTGAGCTTGAGCTAGCTAGCTAGCTTGAGCTTGAGCTAGCTAGCTTGAGCTTGAGCTAGCTAGCTTGAGCTTGAGCTAGCTAGCTAGCTTGTGCTTGAGCTAGCTAGCTAGCTTGAGCTTGAGCTTGAGCTAGCTGGCTTGAGCTTGAGCTAGCTAGCTTGAGCTTGAGCTAGCTAGCTTGAGCTTGAGCTAGCTAGCTAGCTTGAACTTGAGCTAGCTAGCTAGCTTGAGCTTGAGCTAGCTAGCTAGCTTGAGCTTGAGCTAGCTAGCTAGCTTGAGCTTGAGCTTGAGCTAGCTAGCTTGAGCTTGAGCTTGAGCTAGCTAGCTAGCTTGAGCTTGAGCTAGCTAGCTTGAGCTTGAGCTAGCTAGCTTGAGCTTGAGCTAGCTAGCTAGCTTGAGCTTGAGCTAGCTAGCTAGCTTGAACTTGAGCTAGCTAGCTAGCTTGAGCTTGAGCTAGCTAGCTAGCTTGAGCTAGCTAGCTAGCTTGAGCTTGAGCTTGAGCTAGCTAGCTTGAGCTTGAGCTAGCTAGCTAGCTTGAGCTTGAGCTAGCTAGCTAGCTTGAGCTTGAGCCAGCTAGCTAGCTTGAGCTTGAGCTTGAGCTAGCTAGCTTGAGCTTGAGCTTGAGCTAGCTAGCTAGCTTGAGCTTGAGCTAGCTAGCTTGAGCTTGAGCTAGCTAGCTTGAGCTTGAGCTAGCTAGCAAGCTTGTGCTTGAGCTAGCTAGCTAGCTTGAGCTTGAGCTTGAGCTAGCTAGCTTGAGCTTGAGCTAGCTAGCTTGAGCTTGAGCTAGCTAGCTTGAGCTTGAGCTAGCTAGCAAGCTTGTGCTTGAGCTAGCTAGCTAGCTTGAGCTTGAGCTTGAGCTAGCTGGCTTGAGCTTGAGCTAGCTAGCTTGAGCTTGAGCTAGCTAGCTTGAGCTTGAGCTAGCTAGCTAGCTTGAACTTGAGCTAGCTAGCTAGCTTGAGCTTGAGCTAGCTAGCTAGCTTGAGCTTGAGCTAGCTAGCTAGCTTGAGCTTGAGCTTGAGCTAGCTAGCTTGAGCTTGAGCTTGAGCTAGCTAGCTAGCTGGAGCTTGAGCTAGCTAGCTTGAGCTTGAGCTAGCTAGCTTGAGCTTGAGCTAGCTAGCTAGCTTGAGCTTGAGCTAGCTAGCTAGCTTGAACTTGAGCTAGCTAGCTAGCTTGAGTTTGAGCTAGCTAGCTTGAGCTTGAGCTAGCTAGCTTGAGCTTGAGCTAGCTAGCTAGCTTGAACTTGAGCTAGCTAGCTAGCTTGAGCTTGAGCTAGCTAGCTAGCTTGAGCTTGAGCTAGCTAGCTAGCTTGAGCTTGAGCTTGAGCTAGCTAGCTTGAGCTTGAGCTTGAGCTAGCTAGCTAGCTTGAGCTTGAGCTAGCTAGCTTGAGCTTGAGCTAGCTAGCTTGAGCTTGAGCTAGCTAGCTAGCTTGAGCTTGAGCTAGCTAGCTAGCTTGAACTTGAGCTAGCTAGCTAGCTTGAGCTTGAGCTAGCTAGCTAGCTTGAGCTAGCTAGCTAGCTTGAGCTTGAGCTTGAGCTTGAGCTAGCTAGCTTGAGCTTGAGCTAGCTAGCTAGCTTGAGCTTGAGCTAGCTAGCCAGCTTGAGCTTGAGCTAGCTAGCTAGCTTGAGCTTGAGCTTGAGCTAGCTAGCTTGAGCTTGAGCTTGAGCTAGCTAGCTAGCTTGAGCTTGAGCTAGCTAGCTAGCTTGAGCTTGAGCTTGAGCTAGCTAGCTTGAGCTTGAGCTTGAGCTAGCTAGCTAGCTTGAGCTTGAGCTAGCTAGCTTGAGCTTGAGCTAGCTAGCTTGAGATTGAGCTAGCTAGCTAGCTTGTGCTTGAGCTAGCTAGCTAGCTTGAGCTTGAGCTTGAGCTAGCTGGCTTGAGCTTGAGCTAGCTAGCTTGAGCTTGAGCTAGCTAGCTTGAGCTTGAGCTAGCTAGCTAGCTTGAACTTGAGCTAGCTAGCTAGCTTGAGCTTGAGCTTGAGCTAGCTAGCTAGCTTGAGCTTGAGCTAGCTAGCTAGCTTGAGCTTGAGCTTGAGCTAGCTAGCTTGAGCTTGAGCTTGAGCTAGCTAGCTAGCTTGAGCTTGAGCTAGCTAGCTTGAGCTTGAGCTAGCTAGCTTGAGCTTGAGCTAGCTAGCTAGCTTGAGCTTGAGCTAGCTAGCTAGCTTGAACTTGAGCTAGCTAGCTAGCTTGAGCTTGAGCTAGCTAGCTAGCTTGAGCTAGCTAGCTAGCTTGAGCTTGAGCTTGAGCTTGAGCTAGCTAGCTTGAGCTTGAGCTAGCTAGCTAGCTTGAGCTTGAGCTAGCTAGCTAGCTTGAGCTTGAGCTAGCTAGCTAGCTTGAGCTTGAGCTTGAGCTAGCTAGCTTGAGCTTGAGCTTGAGCTAGCTAGCTAGCTTGAGCTTGAGCTAGCTAGCTTGAGCTTGAGCTAGCTAGCTTGAGCTTGAGCTAGCTAGCTAGCTTGAGCTTGAGCTAGCTAGCTAGCTTGAGCTTGAGCTAGCTGGCTTGAGCTTGAGCTAGATAGCTTGAGCTTGAGCTAGCTAGCTAGCTTGAGCTAGCTAGCTAGAGCTCGACCTATGAAAAGCTGCGCAAACACTTATTCTATAATAATTGCGAAAATTAAAAATTTCACAAGTGAAAAGCTGCATAAACAGTAATTCTATGTGTGGGGCATTATTAGGGGGAGGTGTCTTGTCAAAATATGGCTGGACTAAAGACCTCAACCCAGATAGGGTGGAAGGCCCTATGATCGGTCTGTTACTAATCGGTGACCGATAAAGACCTGACCAAGGCCTGTAGTAAGCTTGGTTAGGCATTACAGGAGATAACACTAAGACCGAGGGGTCTTAGAGAGCCCTCTAGCGGGGCGAATAGAGCTAGATCGAGCCTTGGGAAAGCTAGATCGAGCAGGACTGAAGCTAAAGGATAGACCGAGAGGTCTGTCTGGTCCTCCTAGAGAGGCCAAGAGAAAGTACGAGAAGCCAACTAAAGCTTGATCGGGCCTTCAGCAAGCACGACCGAGCTGTACCGGAGCTAACACTAAGACCGAGGGGTCTTAGAGAGCCCTCTAGCGGGGCGAATAGAGCTAGATCGAGCCTTGGGAAAGCTAGATCGAGCAGGACTGAAGCTAAACGATAGACCGAGAGGTCTGTCTGGTCCTCCTAGAGAGGCCAAGAGAAAAAACGAGAAGCTAACTAAAGCTTGATCGGGCCTTCAGCAAGCACGACCGAGCTGTACCGGAGCTAACACTAAGACCGAGGGGTCTTAGAGAGCCCTCTAGCGGGGCGAATAGAGCTTGATCAAGCCTTGGGCAAGCTAGATCGAGCAGGACTGAAGCTAAGCAAGAGACCGAGAGGTCTGTCTGGTCCTCCTAGAGAGGCCAAGAGAAAGTACGAGAAGCCAACTAAAGCTTGATCGGGCCTTCAGCAAGCACGACCGAGCTGTACCGGAGCTAACACTAAGACCGAGGGGTCTTAGAGAGCCCTCTAGCGGGGCGAATAGAGCTAGATCGAGCCTTGGGAAAGCTAGATCGAGCAGGACTGAAGCTAAACGATAGACCGAGAGGTCTGTCTGGTCCTCCTAGAGAGGCCAAGAGAAAGTACGAGAAGCTAACTAAAGCTTGATCGCGCCTTCAGCAAGCACGATTGAGCAAGACCGGAGCTAACACTAAGACCGAAGTGTCTTAGAGAGCCCTCTGGTGGGGCGAATAGAGCTAGATCGAGCCTTGGGAAAGCTAGATCGAGTAAGATTGAAGCTGAAAGAGTGTCAGAGGAGCAAATGAACCTCCAAAAAGTGAAAATCAAATTTTAGAAAAAACACAAGTTAAATACTGCATGGACAGTATTTCTATGTGTGGGGCATTATTAGGGGGAGGTGTCTTGTCAAAATATGGCTGGACTAAAGACCTCAACCCGGATAGGGTGGAAGGCCCCATGATCGGTCTGTTACTAATCGGTGACCGATAAAGACCTGACCAAGGCCTGTAGTAAGCTTGGTTAGGCATTACAGGAGTTAACACTAAGACCGAGGGGTCTTAGAGAGCCCTCTAGCGGGGCGAATAGAGCTAGATCGAGCCTTGGGAAAGCTAGATCGAGCAGGACTGAAGCTAAGCAAGAGACCGAAAGGTCTGTCTGGTCCTCCTAGAGAGGCCAAGAGAAAGTACGAGAAGCTAACTAAAGCTTGATCAGGCCTTCAGCAAGCACGACCGAGCTGTACCGGAGCTAACACTAAGACCGAAGTGTCTTAGAGAGCCCTCTAGTGGGGCGAATAGAGCTAGATCGAGCCTTGGGAAAGCTAGATCGAGTAAGATTGAAGCTGAAAGAGTGTCAGAGGAGCAAATGAACCTCCAAAAAGTGAAAATCAAATTTTAGAAAAAAACACAAGTTAAATACTGCATGGACAGTAATTCTATGTGTGGGGCATTATTAGGGAGAGGTGTCTTGTCAAAATATGGCTGGACTAAAGACCTCAACCCGGATAGGGTGGAAGGCCCTATGATTGGTCTGTTACTAATCGGTGACCGATAAAGACCTGACCAAGGCCTGTAGTAAGCTTGGTTAGGCATTACAGAAGATAACACTAAGACCGAGGGGTCTTAGAGAGCCCTCTAGCGGGGCGAATAGAGCTTGATCAAGCCTTGGGCAAGCTAGATCGAGCAGGACTGAAGCTAAACGATAGACCGAGAGGTCTGTCTGGTCCTCCTAGAGAGGCCAAGAGAAAGTACGAGAATCTAACTAAAGCTGGGTCGGGCCTTCAGCAAGCACGACCGAGCAGTACCGGAGCTAACACTAAGACCGAGGGGTCTTAGAGAGCCCTCTAGTGGGGCGAATAGAGCTAGATCGAGCCTTGGGAAAGCTAGATCGAGCAGGACTGAAGCTAAACGATAAACCGAAAGGTCTGACGGGTCCTCATAAGAGGCATGGAGAAAGATCTGATACTAAAGTACCTCTCGGAAGTAATAAAATATGCCTGATGAAGCCGGGTATGATGTTTGTTGTTTGATGGCATTCATCGATTAGGTCTGGTGGATTCCCCATTACTCCGAGTGGTACTAGTAGAGGCTCCTACAGGGGTGAGCAAAGCGAGATCAAGCCTTAGGCAAGCTAGATCGAGCAGAACTGAAGCTGAAAAGCAAAATAAATGACAGGTCTGTCCAAATCAATAAACTTGAAATCCAGTGTGGTCACCACGGGTCACGAGGTGAATTCCTAGCGATTGTCTGCTGAACGTATAGGAAGGCCCGAAACGAACGATAATTTCATTGCACAGTGGAGATACTATACGTTCAGGAGTAGCATACATCGGGTTTGATCTATGATCATGTCTGGTCTCCGAGGATCCACCGGGTTACCAACTGGCACCGCTGTACTGGGTGTAAAACTGGGCCACCTGAAGTCCCGGGTGTAAAACTAGGTGCCTCTGTGCCAAAGTAGCGGCTTGCGTAGTGCATTATGCCTCCGGCTTGCGAAATGGTTATAAGCAATAACAACAGGACGCCGCGGGGTGTTCACTTAAAGGAGTAACGTTCTCTCAAGGGAGGGGATCTAAAAATCTTGATAAAACATTTATTCTATGCAAAATTTGTGCGCAAATTTTGCAAAGTAAAAAGCTGCACTGTAGCAAATTCTATGTGTGTAGCATTATTAGGGAAGTGTTGTTTGATGGCACCTCTCTACTTGATGCACCAAAGAACTACCTTGATGGCTCATGACCGCTGGTAATCTGTCGTCGCTAGTAGTTCGGAACTGAGAACAAATATGTTCGCAAATTACAACAATTATACAGCATATTGCTGAATAAAGCAGAACCGAATAATACTCAGTGACTTTACACCAAGACTGACTAATGTCTGGATTGTATCGTCCTACTCGAGTAAGGCGAAGAAAAGCTAGAAAGATACGCTTTTCACAAAGCAGGCTTAATGCATGCAAACCAAGGAGGAAGGAGTGATGCCCCTCCTTATAATAAGCAGAACCAAATAAAGAACAGACAGCATCATCTGTACAGTGACCAAGAAGAGGTGAAACTTCTGTATGTGAAAAGGCAATTTGAGCGAGATTTATTAGCAGACTAGTATTATGTTGTTTCTAGTAGGCGAAAGCCGAAACATCAACATGTGAAAATCTGATATTAAATCCTCAATCATTTTCCCTAGTATTATACAGCTATGAGTAACCTTAATTGGACACGGCAATTATTGCTGACCGGTGAAACTTTCGCATGGGAAAGACACACACACTTCTTGACAAAGCAATAAGTATTATGCTGTTTCTAGTACGCGAAAGCAGAAACATCAGCATGTGAAAGTTGTGAAGTTGAAGAATTTTTGTGTTGAGTACGATGTTGTTACTAGTAACCATGTCGACAGCTGAGAACTGTTCTCTAACCAATAGAAGGTGAAACTTCTGTATGTGAAAAGGCAATTTGAGCGAGATTTCTTAGCAGACTAGTATTATGTTGTTTCTAGTAGGCGAAAGCCGAAACATCAACATGTGAAAATCTGATATTAAATCCTCAATCATTTTCCCTAGTATTATACAGCTACTAGTAGCCGTAATTGGTCAGGGAAACATTGTTGACCGGTGAAACTTCACATGGGAAAGACACACAAATTACTTGACAAAACAATAAGTATTATGCTGTTTCTAGTATGCGAAAGCAGAAACATCAGCATGTGAAAGTTGTGAAGTTGAAAAGTTTTTGTGTTGAGTACGGTGTTGTTACTAGTAACCATGTCGACAGCTGGAAAGCTGTTCTCTAACCAATAAAAGGTAAAACTTCTGTATCTGAAGAGGCGGCGTGATTGAGATTTTTAACAGACTAGTATTATGTTGTTTCTAGTAGGCGAGAGCCGAAACATCGACATGTGAACATCTGGTTTTTAAATCATGAGTCAATTCTCCCTAGTATGATACAGTTGTTAGCCGGTATTGGTAACAGTAGAACAGAGATTTGGAGGGCAAAACCTGCTCATGGGAAATGCTCACAGAGCGCTATCTACCAGTACACATAGTATTATGCTGTTTCTAGTACGCGCGAGCCGAAACATCAGCATGTGAAATGTGTAATCGTGGGTAACTCTAAGTGTGTAGAGTACTGTGTAGTAACTAGTAGCCATGCCAAAGCATGCATTGAAACTCTTCGTGATTTAAAAAGCTCAAAGCAAGATTGACGAGGCCGCAAGGCTATGTCTTTCTAAATTCGAACAAATCGAAAGATTGTTCAAAGTACAATTAAACTGATTGATCCTGTCAGTTGCCATATGCTTGTCTGAAAGACTAAGCCATGCATGTGCAAGCGAAGCTTGAAAAAGTGGAACCGCGAATGGCTCATTAAATCAGTTACTATCTATTAGTTGATTTGCAAGCTAAATGAATAACTGCGGTAACCCTGCAGCTAATGCATGCTGATTGTCCGACACTGTCGGAGACTTTTACAAGACTACACCGGGTGATTTGCTAAGTACAGACACATCCCGTGATGAGTCCTAGTAACTGAAAGATCCCAGATAGCTTCGGCTTGGGGACGGAACTTCCGAATTTCTGACCTATCAACCTATGATGGTAGTGTAACGGACTACCATGGTTGTGACGGGTAACGGGGAATCAGGGTTCGATTCCGGAGAGGGAGCCTTAGAAACGGCTACCACATCCAAGGAAGGCAGCAGGCACGCAAATTACCCACTCTCCGCACGAGGAGGTAGTGACTAGAAATAATGATATGAACCTTTATGGTTTGTAATCAGAATGGAATGGACTTAAAAGCTCCATTGATGAACGAGTAGAGGGCAAGTCTGGTGCCAGCAGCCGCGGTAATACCAGCCTCTACAAGCGTATGCAATAGTTGCTGCGTTTAAAAAGCTCATAGTTGGATCTGTTTGAGTAGAACGGCAACATGGTCTTCAGTTAAATCTGTTGACTCGTTCCGCTCATCCTTCGCATCGAAGAAATAGTTTGCACTTAAATGTGACGAACTGTGGAAACGGTGTTTTCACCCTGAGAAAATTAGAGTGTTCAAAGCATCCTTTGGGATCGAATAATAAAGCATGGAATAATGGAGAATGACCCGCTACTCGATTGATGCCGGTTGGCTGAGTGCGGTAATGATTGAAAGGAACAGACGGGGGCATTTGTATTGCTACGTTAGAGGTGAAATTCTTGGATCGTGGCAAGACAAACTACTGCGAAAGCATTTGCCAAGAATGTTTTCATTAATCAAGAACGAAAGTCAGAGTATTGAAGAGGATTAGATACCCTCGTAATTCTGACCATAAACTATACCAACCTACAATTTGTCAAAGTCGATCTTGACTTGGCAAGAGATTAACCGGGAAACCAAAGTTTATTGGTTCCGGGGGAAGTATGGTTGCAAAATCGAAACTTAAAGGAATTGACGGAAGGGCACCACCAGGAGTGGAGCCTGCGGCTTAATTTGACTCAACACGGGAAAACTCACCCGGTCCAGACATCTTAAGGATTGACAGATTGAATATCTTTCATGATTATATGGGCGGTGGTGCATGGCCGTTCTTAGTTA
This sequence comes from Convolutriloba macropyga, assembly GCF_964194025.1. Taxonomy (NCBI): domain Eukaryota; kingdom Metazoa; phylum Xenacoelomorpha; order Acoela; family Convolutidae; genus Convolutriloba; species Convolutriloba macropyga. The sequence continues at coordinate 3,772 of NW_027449391.1, read as the reverse complement.
GTGGAGTGATCTGTCTGGTTAATTCCGATAACGAACGAGATCTTCTCCATCTAAATAATGAAATTCACTATATGTGAATTCAAACACTTCTTAGAGGAACTATGCGGAATTAAATACCGCAGATGAAGTGAGGCTATAACAGGTCTGTGATGCCCTTAGATGTTCTGGACTGCACGCGCGCTACACTGTGTACTTTTAGATTGAGTACTCAGCCCTTGGTCCGAAATGGACTGGGCAATCAGAGAAAAGTACAGCGCTTCAAGGGGATCGTCTGTTGTAACTTGCAGACGTGAACCAGGAATTCCTGGTACTTATGAGTCAACAACTCATAGGGATTACGTCCCTGCCCTTTGTACACACCGCCCGTCGCTACTACTGATTGGATAGTTAAGCAAGAATTGCAAATTCCTACTGTTGGGACTTCGGTCTCCGGCAACGGGATGAAGCGGATCGAGCTTAATTGTCTAGAGGAAGTAAAAGTCGTAACAAGGTTTCCGTAGGGGAACCTGCGGAAGGATCAGTGATTGATTCCTTCGGGCATGGCTGCTGGTAGAGGCCATGTCTGTAGTGCGCATGACGCTCTGTCGCTAGAGATTGCTTGGCAACCAATCTCGAATTATGTATCGAGCTCAAAAACTACTTGTGTGGATACATAGTTCAGCAGTCATGGCAAGGGACTGCTTAAAGGGAGACTAGTTAGCAAAAGCAGCCTAGCAGAACTGCAGCTATCTAGATCTCAGAAGCTGGGTTATAGAAGCCCAGCTATAGACTTGTGAATGAGAAAGGCCTAAAAAGGTCCACAAGTCGCGTGGTTAGAACCGACACGCAAAAATCCCAGCGAGTGACAGAGCGTTGCGCTGTTCAGTGGGAAAGAGTTGAGCTACTCGGGGCGCCCACTGAACTTGCTCCGAGCCAAAGGCTCGAAAAAACACAGCTTAGCCTCAGATCCTTTACATAGAAGGCTAGCTAAAATAAACTTACCTTGGACGAGGGTAAAGTTTAGTCAGTTCTTAGGGGAGAGTAATCCACAGCTTCTCGCCCTCTGAACATTCTCCCAGATATGTAGGTCTGGGAGAGTCTCCTCCTGTTCTTCGGAATCTGGAGGTAGACAAAGACAGTACGATACGATCTTGCATCGGGATGACTAACCGATAATGATCATAATCTGACAATTTTTCCGGCTTGAGGCACCGGAGTCAGATTAAAGACACATACTGAACTAAAGGCGTATGTGCAAAGCTTGTCGGAGTGTAGAGAGTCAAGCTGAGTTGACTCGTCACGTGGTGATGACAACAGCCATGTGCAAAACACTCACAACTTTATCGTCTATGTGGAAAAGGTTGCTAACAGCGCTCTCTATGAGAGGCCCTCGCATATAACTATACGAGGAAAAGGCGATAGAGTTGTTTGAATGTGGGGCAGGTTCATCGACAAGCTAAGTTGATCACATTCTTGTTGTGGCATCCTACTAGAATTGGTCACGGTCTGCACCAACTCTCCCCAAGTTGGCCAGACTTAAAACTAGAAATAAGGTTTGCAGCTATGTGAACCTAGAAACTGTAAAGGAGTTGAAAGAACTTAAAGGAATTGAAAGAGGCCTTGAGGTATATCCTCTTGGTAAAGACCCACAAAAGCTCACAAAAGTGGCTTCGAAGGGCAAAACTGGTTCATCCAAAACAATTGGAGAGCTTAAAGCAGAACCAATTCGAATGAAACACTATTGGTGAAACTTCATCATGAGAACGTCACAAGCTGATCACGCTCTATGATATGACTAGTATTATGTTGCTTCTAGTAGGCTAAGCGCAAGCCGAAACATCAACATGTGAAAGTCGTAGAATTTTGCAATCAAACTGTGGCTAGTACTGTGATGTTACTAGTAACCTGGTGTTCCGTCATATGGCCAAGAGAGCATTTGAAGGCGAAACTTCTGCATGGGAAAGCTGCATCATGATCAAAATTTTATATCGAGTATTATGTTGACGTTAGTAGGCCTTGGCCGAAAACGCAGCATGTGAAAGGTATAGATAAAAGTTATTGTTGCAGTCAGTACTGTGTAGTTACTAGTAGCTGGATTTAAGCTCAAAATGAGACACTGTTGGTGAAACTTCATCATGAGAATGTCACAAGCTGATCAAGCTCTATGATATGACTAGTATTATGTTGCTTCTAGTAGGCTAAGCGCAAGCCGAAACATCAACATGTGAAAGTCGTAGAATTTTGCGATCAAATTGTGGCTAGTACTGTGATGTTACTAGTAACCTTGTGTTACGTCATATGGCCAAGAGAGCATTTGAAGGCGAAACTTCTGCATGGGGAAGCTGCATCATGAACAAAAGTTTATATCGAGTATTATGTTGACATTAGTAGGCCCTGGCCGAAAGCGCAGCATGTGAAAGGTATAGATAAAAGTTATCGTTGCAGTCAGTACTGTGTAGTTACTAGTAGCTGGATTTAAGCTCGAAATGAGACACTGTTGGTGAAACTTCATCATGAGAACGTCACAAGCTGATCACGCTCCATGATATGACTAGTATTATGTTGCTTCTAGTAGGCTAAGCGCAAGCCGAAACATCAACATGTGAAAGTCGTAGAATTTTGCGATCAAATTGTGGCTAGTACTGTGATGTTACTAGTAACCTTGTGTTACGTCATATGGCCAAGAGAGCATTTGAAGGCGAAACTTCTGCATGGGGAAGCTGCATCATGAACAAAAGTTTATATCGAGTATTATGTTGACGTTAGTAGGCCCTGGCCGAAAGCGCAGCATGTGAAAGGTATAGATAAAAGTTAGCGTTGCAGTCAGTACTGTGTAGTTACTAGTAGCTGGATTTAAGCTCGAAATGAGACACTGTTGGTGAAACTTCATCATGAGAACGTCACAAGCTGATCACGCTCTATGATATGACTAGTATTATGTTGCTTCTAGTAGGCTAAGCGCAAGCCGAAACATCAACATGTGAAAGTCGTAGAATTTTGCAATCAAACTGTGGCTAGTACTGTGATGTTACTAGTAACCTTTTCTTACGTCATATGGCCAAGAGAGCATTTGAAGGCGAAACTTCTGCATGGGGAAGCTGCATCATGAACAAAAGTTTATATCGAGTATTATGTTGACGTTAGTAGGCCCTGGCCGAAAGCGCAGCATGTGAAAGGTATAGATAAAAGTTATCGTTGCAGTCAGTACTGTGTAGTTACTAGTAGCTGGATTTAAGCTCGAAGTGAGACACTGTTGGTGAAACTTCATCATGAGAACGTCACAAGCTGATCACGCTCTATGATATGACTAGTATTATGTTGCTTATAGTAGGCTAAGCGCAAGCCGAAACATCAACATGTGAAAGTCGTAGAATTTTGCGATCAAATTGTGGCTAGTACTGTGATGTTACTAGTAACCTTGTGTTACGTCATATGGCCAAGAGAGCATTTGAAGGCGAAACTTCTGCATGGGGAAGCTGCATCATGAACAAAAGTTTATATCGAGTATTATGTTGACGTTAGTAGGCCCTGGCCGAAAGCGCAGCATGTGAAAGGTATAGATAAAAGTTAGCGTTGCAGTCAGTACTGTGTAGTTACTAGTAGCTGGATTTAAGCTCGAAATGAGACACTGTTGGTGAAACTTCATCATGAGAAACGTCACAAGCTGATCACGCTCTATGATATGACTAGTATTATGTTGCTTCTAGTAGGCTAAGCGCAAGCCGAAACATCAACATGTGAAAGTCGTAGAATTTTGCAATCAAACTGTGGCTAGTACTGTGATGTTACTAGT
>NW_027449390.1:7500-31370 GCF_964194025.1 Convolutriloba macropyga | reverse complement strand
AATTTTCCAACATTTGGGTGGTCCTGTTAGCTCAAAATCATCCTTGTTTATAAACCCTTTCACTGGTTTACAGGTTGACCAATTGGACCCAATTCAGTCACTGGAGAGGTCATGGGGCATATCAAGCAGTTCTAATTATTGGCCATTTGTAACTCATGACTTGTTCTGCAAAATACTTTGGTGTTATTGGATGAAAAAATTACGTGAATGGCACGACCTTAGTGTGCGATTTTGTAGAAAAATCTCAAAGTCATCAACGTATACTATCTCCTTTGAGCTTTTGAGAAATAATTATTCAGTTAGCGTCTCCTCTACTACCTGAAGATAATGTTAGCACACTTGGAATCAAAAAATAGCTCTTGATTTTCTAGCGTGAAAACTAAGTATGCTTTTTTGATTAAACAAAACTTAGTTTGCGTTTCTCTTAATTGTTGCCACTGATGTCAAAGCTCTTAAGAAAATCAATATTTCACACTTTGGAAACTTTTTTATTTCGAATTTTGAAACAAACCACAACAATCCCACAAAAAATTTGAAATCGATTTTGGTTCCTGACTCAGAAGCTAGCATATATTTGGGGTTATTTGATGTAGGGGTCTTTTAATTGACATGTGTAGCTTGGTCATAACAGCAAGTTTTTCAGGGAGGTTATATTATATGCCGCTCTCTAAATTCAATTTCTCAAGCTACAACGGGCGTTTTCAGAGTAGAAAGGCTTAAATTGGTTAAATAGTTCCCTTAAAACATTCGTTGTTTTTAATTTGTGTTTGTTCCCTCATAGCAAATTGATGTGTGTGCGGAAAGTCATACCCAACAAATTTTTCAGATTGCGAACGACTAAAATAAAAACTCAGTAGAGAATCTTGCTCGTCACAATAGTCTTTTTGTTTTGTTTTTGACTGATTTTGTTATATAAGTTTTTTAAACAACACATTGTTGTCAAGCTGCTTTTTAAATCTCTGTTCTTGAACATAAAATAGAATCTAACTTTACTTGATTTAGTTGTTCCATTTTTTTGATGCGGTCTGAAGATAGGTTAATTTCAGTTTTTTTTTGCTATTGAAGCTCTGCTTCAACGTTTTTTTGCTGATGTAAAGCTTTTTGAATTCAAACGGAATTAAACTTGTCGCAGCCAAAATTACACATTTTGTGTCTCTGTTACGGCACGTGATAATTTTGTTTACAATATTTGATAACACCTGGAACCAGTTCAAATGTACTTGAACATTTTCCAACCTACTTGAACTTGTTGGATCGCGAAATCTGCGGACATCCTTTGTTGTTGCATTAATATGACCTTTAAATGTTCAAAAAAAAACAAATTTGATGTAACTGACAGATTGGTTTTTGTAAAAAGTGTCAAAATTGGCATCAATTGTTTGTAGTTATCTTTCATAATCAGTTGTAGAAAAGTATTTTGATATCAGCCGAATTTTCTAGATGTTAAGTAAATCATAGACGCGAATCTTCGAGTTCTTCTCCCTGAAGGGTATGAGACGGCTGAATGTCCTTATATAAACTCATTTTTTATGACTTGCTCAACACGATTGGTTATATTGGTACCATCGAATGTCTGTGTATCACCAGCAAGCGACCAACATATTTGGAGAGTTTTGTTTTTGGCTACCACAATGTTCTCCGCCGGCTGCTGGTTTTTCCTTCTCTCTTGTCTTTTGGTTCAACTGCTGCTATGAAGACAGATATTCGACACTCAAGTTCTTCTAAAATTGTCAAATCAATTTAGCGATGTTTCTTCAATTTTTTGTCAGGCTATTGTTTTTTGTTGATGTTGATGACGATTACGGCTCCTGTCTAGCTCTGAAGGGACTTCCGATAATGAAACGCACCAGTTTTAATGCAGGGGATCATTTATATCGTTTGATGTTTGCTGTTAGATGTCGAGGATTGAGGATGGACTCAATTCCTTTCAGAAGGAACATGATCTTACATAATTTCATCGCATTCAACGCACTTTTTAAATTTTTTTTTTGTTTTTTAATGTGGACACCTCGGCCTGGGTTTCTAATAAATTCATTTCTGTCACAAAGCTCCTTGATACCTAAACAAGCATATATCGCGTATACCTGCTGGAAAAACTGCGTCGAAAAACACACTCATTGACGTATCCCGTCCAGATCAAATCATCTATGGTTCAACCATAAGTTAAATTGCCTTCTTCTTTTTGCCATAAACCGGTTCAGTCTTTGTGAAATCTTTTTCTGGTGCTTTTATTTGATGTGAGCTTCTGAAATGACAATTTTAGATTAGAATTTGAAGGCATGTGATGTAATTCAGATGGTTCCGGTCAATAACGCATAACTATTTCAGCTGACTTAAAGTTCAATTTTGGCATTAAAGATTCGTTGGCTATATCAACTGCACATATATCTTTTAAAATTACAGCCTTTTCATTCTCTGTCAACTGCTTTGCCTGTTGAATTACCTTGAACTGGTCAAAGAGACTCCTGGTCTGGATGACACAATATCGATAGCAATTTTATTGTTTTCGCAGAATAGTTCTCCAAAGCATCCTCTTTTTCTGTTCAATATTTGTATCTCTTCCTCCACTGTATCCAGCTCCCGAGGTACAAAACTTCCGCTCTTCTTCAAAGGCGTACCACTCAACATTCCATGATCTTGCAAGTGATATTTTCGTGATCACATGCTCTTTCAGCAAATCTATGTGCTTTATGCACAACTCTTGTTGATATCTACGGCTTTCTAGCAACTTTTGTGCTCCATGAAACGTACCGTTCAATTATTGGCCTTCAGTTTACAATCGAGGAGCCTCTCGTTAAAAAGAACCCCGACAGTGGCTAGATTTTTTTTATCTCTAGTTGTTTCTCGTGCTCTTGTAGCTTGTCATGCATTCCATTTTTCCAGCACAATTATTGGAGGCCTGTTGACAATATTTCGAAGCTATGATTGCGTCAACAGTACAATGATTGCTGTTCTCTAGTCTTTACAAATTATAGACTGATTTTTTTCTAAGGTTTCCAGTTCTGTGACGCTTGGCAAAGATTTGGATTTTTTTTTTGCTCGAAATGAATATAATTTAATCTTTATCAAGATTTGCTAAGTTGATCTGTTTTTTGTTAAGCTCTGTTCATGAGAACAATTGAACGTTCATGTTGAAATGAACTTCAGTCCTCCATTGGATTAAAGGTTTGCAGTGCTATAACAGGAATGGTACCGCTGTGTAACATTTAAAATGAATCACAAGGACAACAGAGAAATCATTTTGGATCCAATTAAAATAGCCATCAAATTTAGTGTTATTTCCATGAGAACACACCAAAAATGTTGCAATTCTCTCTCTCACTCTCTCTCTCTCTCTCACTCTCTATAAATATAAATATACATATAATGCAATTCGTGCTAGTGTTGATCATATTATGAATTCAATTTGAATTACTTTGAAATTTATAGCTCAAAAATCTTTCCTGCACCAAGAAAATTTTTTTGTTGTTTTTTCTCAAATTTTTTAAAGTTTTGGTGGTCCTGTTATGCTCAAAATCATCATTGTTTAGAAATCCTTTCACTGGTTTACAGGTTGACCAATTGGACCCAATCCAGGCATTCATCTAGATTTAGTTGTTCGTCGGGCATATCAACCAGTTTTAATTATTGGCCATTTGTAAAGCATGACTCGTTCTGCAAACTACTGGTGTTCTTAGAGGAAAAAAATACGTTAATTGCGCAACCTTAGTGTGCAATTTTGTAGAAAAGTCACGAGTCAGCAACGTATACTATCCCCTCTGAGCTTTTGAGAAATAATTATTGAGTTAGCGTCTCCTCTACGGCCTGAAGGTAATTTTGGCACACTTAGGATCAAAAATTAGCTCTCGATTTTTTAACGTGAAAACTAAGTACACTTTGTTGATTAAACAAAACGTAGTGTGAGTTTCCCTTAATTGTTGCCACTTATGTCACTGCTCTTAAACTCTTAAAAAATTCAATCTTTTACACTTTGGGAACTTTTTTAGTTCGAATTTTGAAACCACCCTGACAATTCCCACAAAAGAAGTTGAAACAGATTTTTTTTACTGACTCAGAAGCTAGCAGTTATTTGGGGTTATTGAGGTAAGGGTCTTTTAATTGAAATGTGTAGCATTGTCATACCAGCATGTTTTTCAGGGTGGTTATATTATATGCCGCCCTCTAACTTCAGTATCTCAATCTACTCCAGCCGTTTTCAGACTAGAAAGGCTTACATTGGTGAAACTTCGCCCTTAAAATATTCCTTATTTTAAATTTGTTCTGTTCCTTCATAGTAAATTGTTGTGTGTGCGGAAGCTCATACCCAACAAATTCTACAGATTGCGAAAAATTAAAATAAAAACTAAGAACAGAATCTTGCTCGTCACAATAGTCTTTGAGTTCCTTTTTTGACTGGTTTTGTTATATAACTTTTTAAAACAACACAAGCTCCCTTCTGAATCTCTGTTCTTGAACATAAAACAGAACCTATCTGTCCTTGATTTAATTGTTCCAATTTTTTTTGAAGCGGTCTGAATATAGGTTCATTTCAGTTTTTTATTGCGAATAAAGCTCTGCTTCAACTTTTTTTGCTGATGTAATGCTTTTTGAATTCAAACGGAAATAGACCTGTCGCAGCCAAACTTACACATTCTGTCTCTGTTACGGCGCGTGATAATTTTGTTTACAAAATTTGATTACATATTGAACCAGTTCAAATGTACTTGAACATTTGTTTGCCTACTTGAACTCCAGCCTGTTGATTAGCAAAATCCGCGGACATCCTTTGTTGTTGCATTAAAAGGACATTTAAATGTTCAAAAAAACCATTTTGTTGTAACTGTCATATTGGTTTTTGTATAGAAGGTCAAAATTGACATGAATTGTTTGTAGTACTCTTTCATTACCAGTTGTAGAAAAATGTTTTGACATCAGCCGACTTTTCTAGATGTTAAGTCAATCTTTTTAGACGCAAATTTTTGAATTCTTCTTTCTGAAGGGTATGAGACGGCTGACTGGCCTAATATAATACACTTATTTTTTAATGACGTGCTCAACACGATTGATTATAATTTTACCGTCGAATGTCTGTGTTACACGAGCAACCGACCAACAAATTAGGAGGGTTTTGTTTTTGGTTGTCACAATGTACTCCGCTGGCTGCTGGTTTTTCCATCTCTTTCGTCTTTTGGTTCCGCTGCTGCTATGAAGACAGATATTCGACACTCACTTTTTTCCAAAATTGTCAAATAAATTTAGCAATATTTCTCCAAATTTTCGTCAGGCTATTGTTTTTTGTTGATGTTGATGACGATTACTGCTCCTGTCTAGCTCTGAATGGTCTTCCGATAATGAAACGCACCAGTTTTAATGCAGGGGATCATTCATATCGTTTGATGATTGCTGTTAGATGTCGAGTATTGAGGATGGACTCAATTTGGTTCAGAAGAAACAAGACCGCACGGTTGACATTTCTGTAAAGATATTGACGGTTGACATTTCTGTAAACTATTCTGTAAAGATAACGCTTACTAGACCACACAACTGTTTCCCAAAATCTGTAAAGTCCGCGGTGGTATCATAAAGCAATCGAGGTGATTTTGCTTAATAAATCTGTTGATTAGATCCATAAACTCCTCATCTCGAAGAAGTTGTCTGAATTAGATTTCACCTCGGGCTCTGATGAAAGTTGTCTCATTGTCACTGTAGACCGTGTAATACTGCGTCACATTGTGGAATACCGCGCCTTCTTTTAAATATCTTTAGGGCGCCAAGAAAATCTTCTTCATGCAGTTTTTCCGCTGGCTCCAGGTGAATTGTCTTATTGTGAAAAATTTGATAATGCCCGCATTTGGTATCTGTAGATGCTGCTTTAAAATTCTGCTACAAAAAGTCAAGAGTAATCCAAGCCTAAGATTTTGGAAGAATAAAGATTCACTACGCGTCCTACGGGAGTCGATGCGTATTCAGGGCTTGTGGTTAGTGATAATTTTCTTAGTGCTGGCGAGTCTTCCAGAAATCAAAACGGTTTGGCTTAGCGCAAAAGGGGTTATCTGGTGTCCCCTGCAAATTTCTCAAATAACTTTTTTGGTCGAAGAACTTGGCTAATGGAATTGTTTTAAGAAAGTTATAATTCTTGAAATATAAAGAATTTTGGTCTGCACTGTATGTGGAGTTCGAAAGAGGATCACCAACGAGTACAACATTGTTGTGTCCGTCAAAGAATGGGGAAAGACTCAATAATTTGCGGTTTTCATGACAGGTTTCCCGGTTACGTCATTTTCTAGGCTCGAAGTTGAGTCCTGTCTGGTTGCAGAATCTTTACAGTTCCTGAATTCAGGCAGAACATATTGTAGAAAGATGCGGTGAGGGGATACTACCTCTGAATGAGATTTGATGGCAAACGTTGAACACAAGCATTGCATTTGTTTTTGTTGAGTTATTTCTTTTCTCCCGTACCTAAAAGATTTTTTGATTACACTGCAAGATTTCCTGATACGCTTCTCTGTAGTTAATGAAACAAGATTTTCGGTTAAGTCTGTTCCATTAAATCAGAGTGTTTTTGTAGTCGTTCAATCAAATAATGATAAAATCTTCTAATGTGTTTAACCATTGTTGTGAATTATAATGGCTGTGGATTTGATGATGCTCGCTGATTTTGAATAAAATTAATGGTGGATAGTGAAACCCAGTATGTCGGCGTTGACTGGTCTTCAAGAGTTATTTGTTTATATATTTTTTCCTTTGATAGTGTGTCAATTTTTTCCTTTGATAGTGACAGGGCGAGAAGGTTAGTGATGGTAATATTATGTTTCTTAGCTGCGGAGATGTAAAGTTGGCTGACATGGGAGAAATAGTTGTGTTTGGTAGGAACTGTCTTTCTCAACTATAATGGCTGACATTCGAAAGATCTGCTGCTGATGAGGTAGTTTTTGGTTGTTCTTGAAGAGATCCGGACATTCGGAAGGGCTTTCAAGCTCATTAGTTACCAATGAACTTTCTTTCAGAATTTTGGAGTTTAATTTTGGACTTTTTCATGTTTTTTAGATGCTGAAAGCCTTGTTCGTGGTCAAAAAGGCTTTGATTGAGCATCTGCATTGTGCTCATTTTCGGAATTTTCATTTGAATCATGTTTGCGATATGTACTTGAATGATCAGATACAGGTTGAGTAACTGTCATTCTTGCTTGAGTGTGTTCTCAAACGTCAAACACGTAGACGTTGAGTGAATAATATGAAAATAGTAAGAAAAAAATCTTACAAATTGATACACTGATGAATGTCTGTTGATAGGATTTAAAATACTGTTGTCCTGTTGCTGAAATTGTACCAATAGGTATAGTTGTAGTGTTTACTTGGGATCTTACTTCTGTCGAGGCCTTATGTAGCATCTAAGGAAGGCCATTTTTTCTCGTTCAGCTCAACCATTCGTGTACTTTCCGGCAAACTTAAAGATTTAGGAACTTTTGGCTGAAATTATTCCTCATGCACAATCAGTGGAATTTCTTCTGTCGGAGCAAAATTCCAGCTTCTCGACAGAAATAACCTCTGAATTCGTCCACTCGGTTAGCAACAAAAATTACTCATCTTCTTGAGACATTTTTGAGCCAGCCGACATGACATGTGAATCTATTTGGAAAGTTTGGGTTTTGGAGAAAGGCTTTTGTTTGTAGCTTCTGTTACTGCTCGTAGAAATGCTGTAGATAGTTTTAAACGAGGAACACACAAAGTTTTGATTGTCGCCGCGCGTGTTTTTGCTGTTAGAAATTGAGTGTGCTCTTGGTTTTCCATTTGCTGTCGCACGTAAACAACTGTTATTTTTATTTTTTTTGTTGCCAAAACCTTGCGTACTGCTCGAGAATAATTAGCGAAAGAGTTTTTTCCTAGACAAACTTGTTCATGCAAAGAAGTTGTACGAATGATTTCAACTGAATTGTTTTTGTTGACATTAATCCAAGTGTTTGAAACAACATTGTGATTTCCCCCAACATTTTCCTCTTTGTGATATGAAAGTCCTTGTCCTGGCAAGCTGTAAATTTGAAGTAACCTGGAACAGTGCTCCAGTTCATTTCAAGCGTTTGAATTGTATTTTCGCAGATATTGGTGATCATGTGGTCTTAATTTTAAGACCACATTAATGATCATGTGGTCTTAAGCAAAAAATATAGGGCAGTCACTTAAAAAGTGAGCAAAGCTTTTGATTTTCAATTTTGAATATCAAAGCAACCGTTCTTCAGTGTTGCGACGATTTTTTTTTGCAATTGAATGTCATGCTCTAAGTATGACGCTCCTGTTAACAGGTAGTCAAGGTACATGTTGTTATTGATGACTGATCGGAGGTTGATGTTGCTGTTTCAATGGACAATTAGGGCAATAGGTGGTCGAATTGAGTGGTGCAAATTTTATGCCACTCCGTATGTCAATCTTGTCATTCTGTATGTTTTCAAATCTGAGTCGCTTGGATTTTTGCACAAACTCAAAACTCTTTGAAAATTCTTGTCATTGTCAAATTGAACTCGTCGGTACATCTATGCAGTTGTTTTCCTGGGACTTCTTTTATACGTCCAATCTGAGCGAATTCCTGAATGAAATGACTTTATCTGTTTTAGCTCTCGGTGTGTTTCTCCAATCTGAAGATGAGTCTCCGTTGTTTCCTTTCTGCTGGCTGGTAGGTGTCACTCTGGTGCTTGGCGTCTTCTTTGAAAAGTAAATTTAACAAAGAATGTTCCTTCGCAGCTGCTTGGTGTGTCACTTCTAAGGTAATGTTGGCATTTCTCTTCTTCTGAAGTTCACTATGTTGTTGTCGGAATTTCTTAATTTTTGCAAAATTACTGTAAAAGTCATGGTGCAGAGGAAACGAAGAAAAATTGGATATGACTGCCAATTTTTTTTAAAAATTGGCCCTCACAACCAATCAGAAGCCATCCGAAACAAAACAGACCTTATGTGACTCGCTTCTTAGATTCACTGATTCTGCTGTCTCTATCACTACCCTTCATGGTATCCGGCTTTGATTAACAGGTCTACGTTATGTGATTGATTGACGTTTCTGTCAGCGAGAGTAATGTTCCGAAGTTTTTTCCGATGGCTGGCAAAGACGTAATGCAACGTCGGATTTCTGATCACTTTTCCTTGGACATGTGCTTTGATGTTGATGAATTAGTCGTCCATTGACAATAGAAATAGGGCGATCGATCCCTTGATTTATGTACCTCTTGGCATCCAATTCCGAAAACTCGAGAATTTTTTCTTCTTTCTTCAGTCCAAGACGCTGTGCTGCATTTTCCGCGATGAGATTGTTTTGGGATCTTAAATATAGAATAGTTATCAATTTAATCCTTCTGTCGTTGCTGGCCACTAATTTGATTGCTGCGGGAAGAAGCACATCCTCTTCTCCATTCTGCAATTGTGCTGCGGCCGACAATATTCAGACAATTTTGGTTGTTTTTGTTGAATTTCTTTGATGTTTGAGTGCTTACTTCTTATGGTGTGTGCTGCAATTTTTATTTTTTGGTGCTGTCGAATTTTTTTTGAGTTTGTTTTGGTTTCCAAACGCAAAAGTTTGGTGTGTTTCCAATTGCATTTCTCGCAAGTAGAAACATTGCATTGTTCGCTGCGGGTTTCCGGGCGTAGGCAGTTAAGCAAAGCTTGGTCTTGACCTGATAGAGCTTTGAATCTTTGCTACTGGAAAATTTTAACATTTTCTTCTCAACTTTCAAACGTTTCTGTCAATGAGGTGGCTACATGCGCATGAAATTGTCGATGATGTAAGTTGCTTGTGGAATTTCTGTTGGCATATAATGCCGATTAATGTGTGGCTGCTTCAAGGTCACGTTTTTTTACTTCACAAAGTCTTTTATTTCGAAATTACAATTGGGTCTCCTTTTGGTTATTAAAGTTCGCAAAAATTTCTTGTTTCTGCTGGCACTTTTTTTGCAATGAGGAACACAAAAAGATGTATCTCCACAAAAAATATGTATCGTCCAAGTGCTGTTGAAGTTTGCTGAATGTTTATCTGTGTTTTTTGGTGTCTCCAACAGATCCTGTTGTGCCTTCGGCTGCATGTTCTTTCACGGAATTTTTTACATACTGCAAAATAAGACTGTCTGTTTCTGGTTGTTGCTGGTCACTGCTCCAATGAATTAGTCGAGAATTCCTGCTGCTTTTACGTTTTCCATTTGAAATTACATGCATGTTTGCTGATCTCGGGACTGAAAAACTGGGAGAAACTGGGATTTCCTCTTCTGCTCGACAAAGCTGCTGATTCGGTCTACTTGCTGACCTTTTTCGTCGTCATAATTGTCTGAAACTTTGATTTCCTTGTCAATCCCACTGGTGTTTTCCATCAAGTTTTGACATTTTTCAATCAAGGCTGAGAAATACAACTATTTTTTGGTCAAAAATGTTGAGATTTGTTTCAATCTTATGAGCTTTTTTCTCTGAAGTTTTGTCCAGGTCTCTCTGTGTTTGTTTTGGCTTCGTTGTTCATTCTGATTGCAACCATGCGATGAGTGGTTTTTGACTTTTTAAGTCTCTCTATGTTTACTCTCATTGTTGATGACGCTGACTTGCTGCTTTGTCTTTTGTATGGATGTTGTTAATTTATGGTTAACTTGGTCTCTGCTGTCTTTTGTTTTTGCTGTATTCGTTTTTGATATGTTCTTGTTTTTGTTGTGCTGTTCTTTTGTGTTGATGCCGTTGATTCGAATTGTTTTAGTTAGATGTAAAGCATAGAAAACCCTAAATTCTCATTATTTGATCCTCCGATCAAGAAGACAACTGAATATTACATACAAAAGAATTGCTGTACGTAGAGTTAGAACAGCCAAGGTGACATTTAATGCTATATAGATTGACGGTTCCATTCTCGTGAGGCATCAAAAAACTTAATAACACCCTTCATATATTTGGTAACCCAGTAAGTAACACTTGTTCCTTGATCCAAGTTCAAAAAAATTGTCATTGACAAAATCAAGGCAGTCAACTTGAAACAACTGAGGGAGGATGGTTTTCTAGTGTTGGTTTGTTTCTTTTTTCATGGTTAGCTTAATTTTGATACCTGAACTTAACCTCTCTTAGTCCTATGTACCTGCAATGATAGAGGGTCTAATGTCTATTGTGAACTCTTCCTAATACGTGTGAGTTCACTCACTCTAAATCTAAGCTATGTCAGTTTCAGATTGTTTTTTTGCTAATAAAGCTCTGCTTCAACGATGTATTTGTTTGTATATACTTTTGAATCCAAACGGGAGAAGATTGTTGTAGTAAAAATTACTTTTCTTTTTTTGTTAGGGCCACAAATTTTCAATTTGCCACACCTTGAACAATTTCTATCGCTTTTGTTTCGAGGTTTTGAAACTGTTTTTCTATTGGGAGTAGCTGCGCCTTCACTTCTTCAACTTTTTCTGAAATGCTGTCCCGTTTCAGTTTTTGGTCTATTTTAAGGAGAGGTTTCTTTGCACCTTAACTCTTATTGACTGTGTTAAATGATGCCAATTCATTTATGGGGGAAAAAATCCCATTTCTCATTTTTTCTCCACTACACTCACGTTTTTCTCAATTATAAAAGCTGGCTTGAATTATTTACTCTTTTAGGCTTCCTTTTTGTTGAAACGTTTGATGTTTTTTGTTTTTTAATTTCAAATTACATATTTTCAAGAGCGAAATGTATACAATGAAATCATTTCTGATTGATTTGATGTCTACTTCAGAAAGATTTAAATGTTTTTGTCGTCCGATTTTAAACCACTACTCATTTATTTTTTTCGTAATGTGCTTCCAACTGCTGCTTTCATATTAAGATTTTTTTTGTTCGTGATCCACATCCGTTCGTTTCCAAAACATCTTACTGCACGACTGTCGCTCACGTTTCAAACAAACAGTGTAATGAATCAATTTTCATCTCAACTGTTTAATACATCCTATCAATTGGCCCAGCACCTGTCTTCCAAACAAGAGAAAGAGCACTATACATTTGATCACAGAGAGAATCAAGGAGTTGTCAGCCATTTTAAATAAAAGAAGGTGATCACTCGTGTTGTGTTGTCATCATACGTGTTTTTGAAAAAATTTATTCATATTTGCAAAGTACGCTCTATCTTTGTGTTTTCTTTGGGTTGCAAAAAAAATGTTGTCGAGTTGATTCCGGCTCTTTAAACCAGTTCATGAAAAAGTTTGACAAATAATTACAACCCGCATCCATCTGTCACTATCACAGTTTGCAGGACAGCCGGAATTGGATACCCATACAATTACAAAGACATTGGCTACTTTTGATGCTTCCTATTTGTTCATAGTAAATGCCCCAATTCATTTTTGCGGACCGATCGCCAATCAAAATTTTGCAGTTTTTCCCGCAAGATTTGCAGAGAGGCCTTATAAAGCTGAGTGTAGTTTTCCAAAAGTAGTTGATTGCAGCCCATTTGCAACTCTGAATCCGGTCGGTCCACGATTGTTTTCAAGCTAAGCAAGTGCAAGAAGGAAAAGACTCATGGAGGTTTTGTCTACTGGAGATGTAGAGTCATGAGCAGAAAAAACAAAAAAATCCAGTTTGCCACCCTGTCCGTCTAAAATCGCGAAAAGTCAACCTGATTTGGATGTTTGTCGACAACAGATTCTCTGATTCCTACCCCTGCACATGGTAACTATGTTGCGACTGCTGTGACTGTCGCAACATTTGAACATCGTTCTAATCAGTAGTTATCGGAGAAATCCCTCTGGTGTCAAACCCCAGGAAGCCACAACAACAACAACAACAACTTGTTTTCCCAGATGTCATGCTGTGTTCTTATTTTTGTTTTGCTGCAATTATTCCTGATTTCTTTGTTTGCCAGCACCTGCCCCATCTTGGACTTCTTTTTCTTTTTCCGCCCAGGCCAATGAAAATGTGCTTGATACTGACCCAATGTTTTATTCATTCCAAAATGTCCACTCTTATGAAAAGAGAACTGTACAATTTGTTTTTTAATTGATCTCTTCTTAACTGTTACTGTTCAGTTGTTGATGTCTTTAAGAGATTGTTTCTTTTCTCCTAAAGACATCCACAACTTTCTTCATTTGGGCAAAGAACTCTCTTTCATTGCATTTTCTTTGGGATCTGAAATTATTGTTGAAGAGTTGATTCCGGCTCTTTAAACAAGTTCTTGATAAAGTTTGACAAATAATCACAACCCGCATCCATCTGTCACTATCACGGTTTGCTGGACAGCCAAAATGGGATACCCATATAGTTACATTGGCTACCTTTGATGCTTCCTATTTGTTTTTAGTAACTGCACCATACATTTCAGCGGACTAATTGCCAATCATTATTTTGCAGCTTGTTCCGCAAGTTTCGCAGAGAGGTCTTATAAAGCTTAGTGTAATTTTTTAAAAGTTGTGCTTTGTTTTCCCCGATCTTATACTGTGTTTTTGTTTCTTGTGCTGCAATTATTCCCGATTGCTCTCTTTGTCATCACCTGCCCCATCCTGGACATCTTTTTCCGCCTAGACCAATCAAAATATGCTTGATACTGACCTAATGTTTTACCCATTCCAATATGTCCACTCTTATTATAAGAGAACCGTACAATTTATTTTTTAATTGATCTCTTCATTACCATTGCTGTTCAGTTGTTGATATCTTTAAGAGATTGTTGCTTTTAGTTGGATTGTTTTCAATAAGCAACTTTGTCAAGTCAGCCCTTAGTTTCCGCAGTTCAATGGAAGCTCCTGCCATATTTTTCTTGGAGGTCGTTTTCAGTTCTCGATCCGGTTTCTCAGCACGACAAGTTCAGCAGCGTTTTTTTGGTGCTCTACAAGGTGCTTCACAAAATTCCCTGTTCCAATGGACCAGATGTTAATGTCTGCCACATAATTTACATCGATTTGATCAAACTGCTGGTCTTCCTCTATCCGTGGTACTTTCGTCGAAGAGTATGCAGGAAGCTTTTCTGCACCATATATTTCAGCGGACTAATTGCCAATCATTATTTTGCAGCTTGTTCCGCAAGTTTCGCAGAGAGGTCTCATAAAGCTTAGTGTAATTTTCCAAAAAATGTGCTTAGTTTTCCCCGATCTTATACTGTGTTTTTGTTTCTTCTGCTGCAATTATTCCCGATTGTTCTCTTTGTAGTCACTTGCCCCATCTTGGACATCTTTTTCCGCCTAGACCAATCAAAATATGCTTGATACTGACCTAATGTTTTACCCATTCCAATATGTCCACTCTTATTATAAGATAACTGTACAATTTATTTTTTAATTGATCTCTTCATTACCATTGCTGTTCAGTTGTTGATGTCTTTAAGAGATTGTTGCTTTTAGTTGGATTGTTTTCAATTTGCAACTTTGTCAAGTCAGCCCTTAGTTTCCGCAGTTCAATGGAAGCTCCTGCCGTTTTTTTCTTGGAGGTCGTTTTCAGATCTCAATCCGGTTTCTCAGCACGACAAGTTCAGCAGCGTTTTTTGGTGCTCTACAAGGTCTTTCACAGAATTCCCTATTCCAATGGACCAGATGTTAATGTCTGCCACATAACTTACATCGATTTGATCAAACTGCTGGTGTTCCTCTATCCGTGGTACTTTCGTCGAAGAGTATGCAGGAAGGTTTTCGTTACAAGACGCATTTTTCACTTCAAACTAGAATTGGCCCATTTTTTCCCGATCTGGCTAATAAACCCTCTTGAATTAAACCGTCCTGGTTCTTTAAAAACATTCAACGAAGTGAGGACTGGTTGCCCGTGTTGAATTTATCCGCCGAAAATAACGTAAGAGTGAGGCTGCAATGGGAGGATTTTTTAGAAAGATGCTGCTGAAAACTTTTGTATCTTTTTGGGCTGCATTGGGCGTCCAACGGGGATAAAATGGTGTAGGAGTGAGGGGGTAAAATACAAATTAACTCCCCACTCTTACCTCTTTTCGGTCAGTCAAGGGGGGTAAAATGATGTAAGAGTTCGGGGGTAATGCAGAAATTACCCCTGCACTCCTACATCGTTTTACCCCCTTGACAGATGAAAAAAATGTAGGAGTGGTGGGGTTAACTTGTCTTTTACGTCCTCACTCTTACACCATTTCCCCCCTTGGAAGCCAAAAGCAGCCCAAAAAGACGTAAGAGTTTGAGCTGCATTTTCCTAAAAAATCTTCCCATTGCAGCCCCACTCTTACATCATTTTACCCCCCTTGGCAGCCCACCTCTAACATCACTTTACCCCCTCAAACTTACATTTTTTAGCCTCCATAAATGAAGACTGCCAGTCTTGAACCCACAACCTCTGAACCCTCAGCTGCGTCCCATTTACCTCCAGACCATCAGTGCTTCTCCAACTCTTGACGGTCTATATATATATGAAGAATACTTGTTAGAATTGCCCCCTCCCAATAAATTACCCAACCACTCTTACATAGTTTTATCCCCTCTGGACAAATTACCCCCTCACTCTTACCCCATTTTACCCTATTTTACCCCTCTTACCCGATTTTACCCCCCTTGGCAGCCCAACTCTTACCTCATTTTACCCCCTCTGGACAAATTACCACCTCACCCTAACACCAATTTACACCTTTGGCAGCTCAACTATTACATAATTTTAACCCCTCTGAACGAATTAGCCCCTCACTCTTACACCATTTTACCGCCCCTGTCATCTCAACTCTGAGCTCATTTTACCCCCCTCTGGACAAATTACCCCCTCACTCCTACACCATTTTACCTCCCTTGGCAGCCCAACTCTGACATCATTTTACTCCCTATGAACAATTTACCCCCTAACTCTTAAACCAATTTAACCCCCCCTCCCATTGGCAGCCCAATTCTTACCTCATTTTACCCCCTCTGGACAAATTACCCCCTCACTCCTACACCATTTTACCCCCCTTGGCAGGCCAACTCTTACATCATTTTACCCCCTATGAACAAATTACCCCCTCACTCTTAAACCAATTTAACCCCCCCTCCCATTGGCAGCCCAATTCTTACCTCATTTTACCCCCTCTTGACAAATTACCCCCTCACTATTACACCATTTTACCCATTGCAGCCCATTCTTACATGGCAATTTGAGTCAGGGTGGTAATTCCAGAAAAGTCCTCACATTGCAGCCCTCTCTTGCATGACAATTTCAGTCAGGGGGGTAATTCCTCAAAATTCTTCCCATTGCAGCCCATTGCAGCCCACTCTTACAAGGCAATTTCAGTCAGGGGGGTAATTCCTGATAATTCCTCCCATTGCAGCCCATCGCAGCCCACCCTTACATGACAATTTTAGTCAGGGGGTAAGTCCCGAAAAGTCCTCCCATTGCAGCCCATTGCAGCCCACTCTTACTTGGCAACTTCAGTCGGGGGGGGGGGTGATTCCTGAAAAGTCCTCCCATTGCATTTCACTCTTACATGGCAAATTCTGTCAGGGGTAATTCCTCAAAAGTCCTCCCATTGCAGCTCATTGCAGCCCACTCTTACATTGCAATTTCAGTCAGGGTTGTAATACCTCAAAAATCCTCCCATTTCAGTCCACTCTTACATGGCAATTTCAGTCAGGGCTTAATTCCTCAAAAGTCCTCCCGTTGCGGCCCAACTCTTACATCATTTTACCCCCTCTGGACATATTACCCCCTCACTTTTACACCACTTTACCCCCCCCCCCCCCCGCCCCGTGGCAGCTCAACTCTTAGCTCATTTTACCTTCTCTGGACAAATATCACACTCACTTAAACCATTTTACCCCCCTTGGCAGCCCAAACTTTACCTCATTTCACCCCCTCAGGACAAATTACCACCTCACCCTAACACCATTTTACCCCCTTGGCAGCCCAATTCTTACATCATTTTACCCCCCCCCCCCCCGGCAGCTCAACTCTTAGCTAATTTTACCCCCCTCTGGACAAATTATCCCCTCACTCTTACACCATTTTACCCCCCTTGGCAGCCCAACTCTTAACTCATTTTACCCCCTATTGACAAATTACCCCCTCACCCTTGCACCATCTTACCCCCTTGGCAGCCCACTCTTACATGGCAACTTCAGTCGGGGGGGGGGGGTGTGATTCCTGAAAAGTCCTCTCCCATTGCATTTCACTCTTACATGGCAAATTCTGTCAGGGGTAATTCCTCAAAAGTCCTCCCATTGCAGCTCATTGCAGCCCACTCTTACATTGCAATTTCAGTCAGGGTTGTAATACCTCAAAAATCCTCCCATTTCAGTCCACTCTTACATGGCAATTTCAATCAGGGCTTAATTCCTCAAAAGTCCTCCCATTGCGGCCCAACTCTTACATCATTTTACCCCCTCTGGACATATTACCCCCTCACTTTTACACCATTTTACCCCCCCCCCCGCCCCGTGGCAGCTCAACTCTTAGCTCATTTTACCTTCTCTGGACAAATATCACACTCACATAAACCATTTTACCCCCCTTGGCAGCCCAAATTTTACCTCATTTCACCCCCTCAGGACAAATTACCACCTCACCCTAACACCATTTTACCCCCTTGGCAGCCCAATTCTTACATCATTTTACCCCCCCCCCCTGGCAGCTCAACTCTTAGCTAATTTTAACCCCCTCTGGACAAATTATCCCCTCACTCTTACACCATTTTACCCCCCTTGGCAGCCCAACTCTTAACTCATTTTACCCCCTATTGACAAATTACCCCCTCACCCTTGCACCATCTTACCCCCTTGGCAGACCAGCTCTTACATCATTTGAACCCCTCTGAACAAATTACCACCGCACTCTAACACTATTTCACCCACTGCAGCCCACTCTTACATGGCAATTTCAGTCATTGGGGTAATTCCTGAAAAGTCCTCCCATTGCAGCCCACTCTTACATGGCAATTATAATCAGTGGGGGTTGGGGGCGTAAATCCTGAAAATTTCTCCATTGCAGCCCTCTTTTACATGACTATTGTAGTAAGAGGGGTAATTCCTCAAAAGTCTTCCCATTGCAGCCCATTGCATCCCACTCTTACAAGGCAATTTCAGTCAGGGGGTTATTTCCTCAAAAGTGCTCCTATTGTGGCCCAACTCTTACACCGGTTTACTCCCCTTGGCAGTCCAACTCTTATATCATTTTACCCCCTCAATCTTACACTGTTTTAGCCCCCATAACTGAAGACTGCCAGTCTTGAACCCCCAACCTCTATACCCTCAGCTGCGTCGCCTTAACCTGCAGACAATCAATGGTTCTCCAACTCTTGACGGTCTATATATATGAAGAATACTTGTTAGAATTGCCCCCTCTCAACAAATTACCCCCTCACTCTTACATCGTTTTAGCCCCTCTGGACGAATTACCCCCTCACCCGTACACCGTTTTGACCCCCCTTGGCAGCCCACTCTTACATGACAATTTTTCATCCGGGAAGTAATTCCTCAAAAGTTGTCCCACTCTTATATGGCAGTTTTAGTCAGGGGGTAAGTCCCGAAAAGTCTTCCCATTGCAGCCCATCGCAGCCCACTCTTACATGGCAACTTCAGTCGGGGTGGTAATTCCTGAAAAGACCTCCCATTGCATTTCACTCTTACATGGCAAATTCTGTCAGGGGTAATTCCTCAAAAGTCCTCCCATTGCAGCTCAATGCAGCCCACTCTTACATTGCAATTTCAGTCAGGGTTGTAATACCTCAAAATTACTCCCATTTCAGTCCACTCTTACATGGCCATTTCAGTCAGGGGTTAATTCCTCAAAAGTCCTCCCATTGCGGCCCATCTCTTACATCATTTCACCCCCTCTGGACATATTACCCCCTCACTCTTACACCATTTTACCCCCCCCGCCCCGTGGCAGCTCAATTCTTAGCTCATTTTACCTTCTCTGGACAAATATCACACTCACTTAAACCATTTTACCCCCCTTGGCAGCCCAAATTTTACCTCATTTCACCCCCTCTGGACAAATTACCACCTCACCCTAACACCATTTTACCCCCTTGGCAGCCCAATTCTTACATCATTTTACCCCCCCCCTGGCAGCTCAACTCATAGCTAATTTTACCCCCCTCTGCACAAATTTTCCCCTCACTCTTACACCATTTTACCCCCCTTGGCAGCCCAACTCTTAACTCATTTTTACCCCCTATTGACAAATTACACCCTCACCCTTACACCATCTTACCCCCTTGGCAGACCAACTCTTACATCATTTTAACCCCTCTGAACAAATTACCACCGCACTCTAACACTATTTTACCCATTGCAGCCCACTCTTACATGGCAATTTCAGTCATTGGGGTAATTCCTGAAAAGTCCTCCCATTGCAGCCCACTCTTACATGGCAATTTTAGTCAGTGGGGGTTGGGGGCGTAAATCCTGAAATTTCCTCCCATTGCAGCCCTCTTTTACATGACTATTGTAGTCAGAGGGGTAATTCCTCAAAAATCTTCCCATTGCAGCCCATTGCATCCCACTCTTACAAGGCAATTTCAGTCAGGGGGTTAATTCCTCAAAAGTGCTCCTATTGCGGCCCAACTCTTACATCGGTTTACTCCCCTTGGCAGCCCAACTCTTATATCATTTTACCCCTCAATCTTACACTGTTTTAGCCCCCATAACTGAAGACTGCCAGTCTTGAACCCACAACCTCTATACCCTCAGCTGCGTCGCCTTGACCTCCAGACCATCAATGCTTCTCCAACTCTTGACGGTCTATATATATGAAGAATACTTGTTAGAATTGCCCCCTCTCAGCAAATTACCCCCTCACTCTTACATAGTTTTAGCCCCTCTGGACGAATTACCCGCTCACCCGTACACCGTTTTGACCCCCCTTGGCAGCCCACACTTACATGACAATTTTTCATCAGGGAAGTAATTCCTCAAAAGTTGTCCACTCTTACATGGCAGGTTCAGTCGGGGGGGGGGGGTTAATTCCTGAAAAGTCCTCCCATTGCAGCCCATTGCAGCCCACTCTTACATGGAAATTTTGTCAGGGGCTAATTCCTCAAAAGTCCTGCCATTATAGCCCATAGCAGTCCACTCCTACATGACAATTTCAGTCAGGGTATTCCTGAAAAGAGACCTCACATTGCAGCCCATTGCAGCCCATTCTTACAAGGCAATTTTAGTCAGGGGGGGGGGGGGGGTAATTCCTGAAAATTTCTCCCATTGCAGCCCACTCTTACATGACAATTTTTGTCAGGAGGGTAACTGCTCAAATGTCCTTTCCACTCTAACATGGCAATTTCAGTCGGGGGGGGGGGGGGTGGTAATTTTCTGAAAATCCTCCCATTGCAGCCCCTTGCAGCCCACTATTACCTGGCAATTTTTGTCAGGGGGTAATTCGTCAAAAATTCCTGCCATTACAGCCCATTGCAGTCCACTCTTACATGGCAATTTTTGTCAGGGGGTAATTCCTCAAAAAGGCCTGCCATTACAGCTCATTGCACTCCACTCCTACGTGGCAATTACAGTCGGGGGGTTAATTCCTCAAAAGTCCTCCCATTGCGGCCGAACTCTTTAATCGGTTTACTCCCCTTGGCAGCCCAACTCTTACATCATTTTACCCCCTCAATCTTACATTGTTTTAGCCCCCAAGACTGAAGACTGCCATTCTTTAACCCACAACCTCTATACCATCAGCTGCGTCGCCCTAACCTCCAGACCATCAGTGCTTCTCCAACTCTTGACGGTCTCTATATTTGAGAAATATTTGTTAGAATTGCCCCCTCCCAACAAATTACCCCCTCAATCTTACATCGTTTTAGCCCCTCTGGACAAATTACCCCCTCACCCGTACAAAATTTTGACCCCCCCTTGGCAGCCCACTCTTACATGACAATTTTTCATCAGGGAGGTAATTCCTCAAATGTCTTCCCACTCTTACATGGCAATTTCAGTCGGGGGGGGGAGTAATTCCTGAAAAGTCCTCCCATTGCAGCCCATTGCAGCCCACTCTTACATGGAAATTTTTGTCACAGGGGTTAATTCCTCAAAAGTCCTGCCATTACAGCCCATTGCACTCCACTCCTACATGGCAATTTCAGTCGGAGGGTTAATTCCTCAAAAGTCCTCCCATTGCGGCCCAACTCTTGAATCGGTTTACTCCCATTGGCAGCCCATTTCTTACATCATTTTTCCCCCTCAATCTTACATTGTTTTAGCCCCCATAACTGAAGACTGCCAGTCTTTAACCCACAACCTCTATAACCTCAGCTGCGTCGCCTTAACCTGCAGACCATCAATGCTTCTCCAACTCTTGACGGTCTATATATATGAAGAATACTTGTTAGAATTGCCCCTCTCAACAAATTACCCCTCACTCTTACATCGTTTTAGCCCCTCCGGACAAATAACCCCCTCAACCGTACAAAATTTTGACCCCCCCTTGGCAGCCCACTCTTACATGACAATTTTTCATCAGGGAGGTAATTCCTCAAAAGTCTTCCCGCTCTTACATGGCAGTTTCAGTCGGGGGGGGGGTAATTCTGAAAAGTCCTCCCATTGCGGCCCAACTCTTACATCGGTTTACTCCCTCAATCTTACATTGTTTTAGCCCCAAAAAACTGAAGACTGCCAGTCTTTAACCCACAACCTCTATACCATCAGCTGCGTCGCCCTAACCTGCAGACCCATCAATGCTTCTCCAACTCTTGACGGTCTATATATATGAAGAATACTTGTTAGAATTTGCCCCCTCTCAACAAATTACCTCCTCACTCTTACATCGTTTTAGCCCCTCCGGACAAATCACCCCCTGACTCTTACACCATTTTACCCCCCCCCCCCCATTGGCAGCCCAACTCTTACCTCATTTCACCCCCTCTGGACAAATTACCCCCTCACACTTACACCATTTTTGACCCCCCTTGGCAGCCCAATTCTTACCTCATTTTACCCCCTCTGGACAAATTACCACCTCACCCTAACCCCATTTTTCCCCCTTGGCAGCCCAACTCTTACATCATTTTAAACCCTCTGAACAATTTACCCCACACTGTTACATCTATTTACCCCCCCCCCCCCCATAGACAAATTAGGAGAAAATTTAGGGGAAAAATTGCGACCATGTTGAACAAAAAAGAGTTAGTGGTTATGGTGTATGCGTTGGTAATATTTTAATTATGCGTAAATTGGTGCCTTCTATAGTGCCTGCTTAAGTTGTTCTGCCCCCTTTTTACACTTTTGGTTCCAGGTACAACCGTTCCCTGGTTTGTTTAATGTTTCATTGGGCGGCGCAGCTATCGTTCCGAAACCTTAAATGATTCTGCCTTTTAAATCCCGACTAGACTCAGTATAGCTGTCAGTACTTTTAATCTTCTAAGGCGTTTGATTTTGTTTTGGTAACTGCCACTGCTTCCTCTGTCTCTCACCATTATTTGACACGATGTTGACGAAGAAATGAATCTTTTCCTCAAAAAATTTTTACTTTGCACCCTATTCGTTTACGCCAGCGTCCTTGAGTAGTGTGTCCCGAGTGTGTCGTTTGTGGACTAGTCTACTCCCATGATGTATGATGTCGCGTCAAAAAAATTTAGCTGTTTTTGTAGATGGATTTATTGTTTCCCTTTAAAGAGTCACTTTGGCTTCAAGGGTTCCTGACTTCCAAAGAAGAACTTTTTCCTGTTTTATCTTGACATCCTCTTTATGTCTCATTCTCTGCACATAAATGCCTGCTTGGAGCTTTTCTAGACTGCTCTTATTGTTTTCCAAAAGATATGTCTCTGTGATTCCCAGGTTTAGGTGCGCGACCCTAGAGTGCTCTGATCAGGATATTTTGGTCGCACACTGGTGACGTGGTGAGACCCAAAATACATGGTCTGGGAAACGCTTGAGTCGCACGATGGTCTGGACATTTGTCGCACTAAGGTCTGATCAGAGGCAAAGTCTGGGAAATGGTCTGGACAATGATCGCGCTACGGTCTGATCAGAGGTCAAAGTCGCACTATAGTCTGATAATAGGTCGCACGAAAGTCTGGTCAATGTTAGCGCTAGGGACTGATCAGAGGGCAAAGTCGCACTATAGTCTGATCATAGGTCGCATAAAAGTCTGGGCAATGGTTGCACTACGGTCTGATCAGTGACCAAAGTCCGGACAAAAGTTGCCCCAAAATCTTACCACAGAGCATTCACTGACAATTTTTATTTGACTGCAGTTTTTTGTCACTGTTTTTGATGACTCCAAAGAAAAGTTGCAGGCACTTCAAAATGACTTTCTGTTTATATTTTTATCAATTATTTTTGTCCTAACCTTAACAAGATATACTAAATAATTAAATTTTAAGTTGAGTAGTACATAGGTTTGAAATGAATAATTTAAACAAACAACAACGGATTATATCATGTATTCAGAAATGGTCTGATCAGAGGCAGCGTTGGTCGCACTAAAGTCGCACAAAATTTTGGGTCGCACCAGAGTCGCACAAAATATTTGGGTCGCCCGATAGTCTGATCAGAGGTCTTTTGGGTCGCACCATGGTTGCACAATTTGAGTCGCACTGCGGTCTGATCAGAGGGCTTTGCGTCGCACGATGATCGGATAAGAGGGCAAAGTCTGGGAAATGTTCTGATCAGAGCGGTCTAGGGTCACCCATCTAAACCTGGGTTATGTCTTGACGTCAACGATGGCTGAACCCGCGATCTTTTACTCAATTCCATATTTGTAATTTTGAATTAATTCATTTTCAAATTATTAATTTCAATGCACATTTTATCAATTCCTAAGTTTTCAAATTCGCAAACGGATATTTCTCTTCATGTCAAATAACCTAAAGTTTTTTTGTTTTATCGTGTTGCAGATTGCATCCAACAAATTAAGAGTTAAAATTCTAGATATAATGATTTTCTTTGCATACTTTCTTAATTACTAACAGAAACAAATCAAGCAAAAAGCGTAACATATCAAACAAAAACAGCATCTCAACATACCTACACGCCTACGCAGGATATGTTGTCCCAGTCCTTACGTACTGCTCGCAAGCG